>NC_090265.1:639925776-640228806 GCF_040414725.1 Anabrus simplex | reverse complement strand
AAAACGAACCAGTTTCTAAGCTCACACACCTTCAACGCGTGATACTATGTGCAAGCAAATTTTATATGTAAATCATCTGTATCTTAACTGTGACTGGTGTTAAAATGAAACTTGTACACTAGAATAACTGTTCGTAAGAAACTAATATGTTCACCACTGATTTCACTGTCTGTGCACGACCTGCTCACATAATAATAATACAATAGGAAAGAATTCCTAAAATCTCTTTGAGCTGCCCAAAAATGGAGCGCGAGGATTTGCTAGACTCCTGGATTCTTCTGACATCTACTGGCAAAATTTTGTAATCTTTGGAACTGAAGCAACACCGTGATGCAGGAAATACTATTTATCACGGAGTTACTTGTTATCATGGAGTAACTTGACTCTACTATATTTCAAGTCTAACCTCAATCAGTGGGCTCTTCTAATAAATTAATTAGTCATATAACGTCAAGCATTGTGGAGATAATATTGCTGGATTGCAACAAGACCAGCTACAATTACATCAGACCCTAATGCAGAAAAAACATGGCGGACATCGGCGTGCGATATGAGAGGTTGAGGGAAAGGTTATGCATGTGTATTCCGAGTCACCTAATGAAAATATCCCAAGTCGAATCTCATGAAATGCAACTCACTAACTCAAAATATGAATAATTAAACACCATAAGTAGCGTTATCGCGTATTGTAAGTCTAAGTGAAATTTCAGAGGGGAAGAAACGAAGGGAGAATTATTGTATCAACGTCAGGTTGAAACACAGAGTATAAAAATATTTCACATATGAATCTCCGGTCAGCAAATACAATATATAGATGTCAACAAAGTACATTATTAACCTTACATGAAATACTATGTAACACCACCATTAACCATAGCCCATTATGTAAAACACGCAAACAAATTTCCCCAACAAAATTTCAACCCTCCAAAATCCACCTGTATTGTTGAATAGGTACAAGCGATATTTGTATGATAAACTTGACCGTCTAAAGCACTCGTCACCTTAAAACTCATCAGAATTGATGGCATAATTGTATTTTATAAAAAAAAGAACATAATCCTCACGTTAACTCACGGGAAATGGGGTTAGGTTTAGTTTACGCATGTTCACTGTAAAACGTTGAAAATTAATTAAGTTACATCATTCTTGCACCACAGTTTAAGATTAATTTAGTCTCTAAATCATAAATCTTGGTCATGATTTTCTGGATCTTTCTGGGACTGATTTCATTTTCTTTGTAGTAAGGTACGTTGGCTGATAGGGTAAATGCTAGGATAGGCATCATTAGTTTTAACTTCTGAAGTTTGCGCGGCACTGGAATTAGATCACCACCTTCTATAGGTATATGTCTTCCCTCAGAATACATTTGATTTCAAAAATGATAAAATCATTAATGCACACAACATTATTAGTCCTATGATTCGTTTCGAAGTTTTCCTTACGAATGCTCTAACCCAATTTCGCCTTAATACTAGGGCTATTGGAAACGGGAACACTGAGCTCTTACTTACATCCAGGCACACAGCACATTGAACTATAAACATATTACATAGGTAACTAAAAATAAAGTACTTTCGGAGAAGAACACGAGAATCAAAATTAACCTAATCACCACCGACATTGTTGGAATAAATAAGCTCTTTGAGAACAAACAGCTTCTTACGGCACTGAAAGAGGATCTATAATCTTCTTATGACCATAAATAAATATCGTGTATGATTAATAATATTCAAATTTCCATAAATATTTGGTAACAACACGGCTTACACAAATCAAAACAAACGCATGCTAGCACTCCAGCTGCCGCCATTATGGACAGTTTCGATAGGTCGGTTAAGGTCTGAGATATTGTAGTTGGTCTTGATTGCAACGAATTCGACTTTACCCAATCGATTAACCTTGTTCGAACTTATATCGATTTTAATCGATAGTTCCCATGATGCTACAGTATTTGTGTTGTTTGAATTCCAAGTGCTCATCTGCTTGTGCTGTAAATCTTTGTTCCTTGTGCTTGTTTATTTGAAATATATCTTCGCCAGTTCTCCTGAAATCCTGTATTTCCTGTCTGAGTACACATCAGGGGCTGAAAGCTGAATGGTTCTATTAATGTACCGGTAGTTCTATATATTCCTGTCTCAGTGCATTTAATTCTGCTATTTTTATTTTCATGTGGTACTTAAGTATTGATGTGATACCCCATTCTCTTGCATATGGTGTACTCTGCTGTCTTGCTTTCGAAGGGATTTCTTATTTGTTATAATATCAGCTTTGTGTTAATATGTCAATCATTCATTTGTAGTTATGTTCTCAGTAACATAGTATGCCATACGAACAAGGGGTATCAGACCATTATTTACACCATAGTAAGTACTTGGAAATAAAAATATATGAATTACAATGTATTGGGCATGGAAGTAGTAGAACTGCATTATTATCGCCGTACGGAGGAGGGGGGGGGGGGGTAGCGGCGAGGGGCAGGGGAAAGAAGGGGAGAGGAGCTGGAAGCATACCCGGATGTGCGTCATTGCGCCGGATGTCGTTTCTCTGCTCTATCTGTTGATGATAGCAGTAAGATAGTGCACAAAATGCGCACTGTGGCGCTATCTCTGACGAGAGACTGAAACTACTAGCGCCGAGTGGCTTGGTACCGAAATTTATCATTGAATTTCATCTCTATTCTATTCTATCCTCTTTGGACAGGTGTGTCGCCTCATGAACATGCCCCTTGGAGACATCGACGACAGGAAGCTGATTCACCTGTTCGTGACCGCCTTCCTCCAGATCAAACAGCAAGCGATTGTGTGGATAATAGGACAATACATTACTTACATGTTCGACAGTGTTGATGGTGTTATACTCCCGGCTCTCTTGTACATACCATACACTCAGTCTACAGTATATGATCGGACCGGAATCTCTACCCGTCGACAGTCTTACGTCTACATATCAGGAAGTAGGGATGGGCATGAGCGCAGCTCGAGCGGCTCGAGCTGATGACGTCACTGCTCGATCTAGGTCGAGCAGTACTCGAGCAGGAGTATGGCCTGCCATCTATGAGTGATCACCTTGTACTAAATCAGATGAGTGGCAATCTTCTTTGCTCTTTTAATACTATTGAAATGAAACCAGTGTGTGTACAGGAACACAACTGAACAAACTATATCCTCACCCGGCAATTTCAGAAATAGCTTGTTACATTTCGTACCATAGGAATAATATTTATAATGATTACGCCTTAACATTATTAACGGAATACATTGAATCCATTACACAACAGAGGAGTATATGGATTATATGGTTGCTATCCTAGAGTAATATTATCGCCTGAGAAATGATACGGCGTAATATGTAAGTAATCAATTAGTCATTTTAAGATCCACAACATTATAACCAAAATGAGAAGGAAATCCTATTTGAACTTAACGTATTTAGTGATCACCAGATTTAATATTTAAGAGAATACAACCCAAGAGTAGATAAGATGAAATAATATGAGTAAGATAGAGTATGTCCGCCTCTGTGGTGTAGTGGTTAGCGTGATTAGCTGCCACCCCCGGAGGCCCGGGTTCGATTCCCGGCTCTGCCACGAAATTTGAAAAGTGTTACGAGGGCTGGAACGGGGTCCACTCAGCCTCGGGAGGTCAGCTGAGTAGAGGTGGGTTCGATTCCCACCTCAGCCATCCTGGAAGTGGTTTTCCGTGGTTTCCCACTTCTCCTCCAGGCGAATGCTCCAGGACACTGCCCTTGAGGCGGTAGAGGTGGGATCCCTCGCTAAGTCCGAGGGAAAAACCGAACCTGGAGGGTAAACAGATGATGATGATGAAGATAGAGTATTATGGCGTGAACGCCACTAAACAATAGTCCTAGATAATTAAAGTATATTAATTAAAAATGAAAAGAAAAGTCGAAAAGGACCTACTGGAGATAATTCCATGAAAATTTGAGGACATGTTAGGTATGAAATGTCACGGCTTCGTATGATATATACGTCCAAAGATTTATTTGTCGGGGATAATGTATTTAATGATGCCAAAAACCGCATGTTCATGGAAGTTTATATGGCAATTTGTTGAAGTGTTAATGACAAATGCACTATGTGTCCAGTGATGCGTTTTCGCAACATGCTATACGTAGGGATTGTGAGATGTACTTTAAAAACTCCTGACAGTTCAGTTTTACCAGGCGAGTTGGCCGTGCGGTTAGGGGCGTGCAGCTGTGAGCATGCATCCGGGAGATCATGGGTTCGAGCCCCACTATCGGCAGCCCTGAAGATGGTTTTCCGTGGTTTCCCATTTTCACACCAGGCAAATGCTGGGGCTGTAGCTTAATTAAGGCCACGGCCGCTTCCTTCCCACTCCTATCTGTGTCGGTGCTACGTAAAACCAATAGCAAAAAAAAAAAAAAAACCAGTTATATTATATCGGACGCAGAACTTCAGGTCTGTTCACATTTTCTTATTATGTAGGAGAAATAGTAAATATCATAGCACTATAATAAAACTGAACAGAATATGTTATTAAAACGATACATACAATGTTCAGAAGAACCAAAAATGGAAGTAGCGACCAACTAACGAAAGGAAAACCGCACAAATACTATCACTATGCAGAGCTCATCGCCATGTCGAGCAGTCACTTCCATTTGATAACAAAAAGTAATTCTTGGCATATATGGATTTAATAAACTGATGCGTCCACTATGACTTACGGTACGTCTGCATTTCTGTAGAATGGTCGCTATCGCTAATTACTCTACTTATATTCTACGCGTAGTGCCGGAAGGTGAATATCAACGCGAATGATTGCAGACGGAATTGTGGCTGCTCGAGCCGTAACACACACTCCTGCTTAGCGCGCATGCAGTCCTACGTCACGAGGGAATTCCGTGCTGCTCGATCTGGCTCGACCACGCTCGAGCAGGCGATCGAGTGGCCCATCCCTATCAGGAAGTTTCTGGAAGTTACGCGATGACTCCTTCACCGCCGCCATCACCTGCGCGATCACGTTCACTCAGGTCGCCACCAAAGGACATGGAAGCTACTCAAACAAAACAACCTCGTCGTTTATCGGAGTCTGGTTCGGGAAGTCCTGATGGTGAAAGGAAAAGAATTTGTCCGACGCAATCCCTGATACAACGTTCTCCGGGCTCAGTCGAAACCTTACCGGGATCTAATGCTCGTCTGAAATCTTCTGGAACGAACCTTGGGATTCATTTGCTGGGCCCTGGACCATCGACCACCCACCAACTGCCCAACCTGTTGGACCAACCTGCACCGTACATGCCTGCACATGTACGTAGTTATGCTCAGGCGGCGCACAACCCAGCAATACCACCTAATATTCGCCAGCGCAGTATTGTTACTCCATCGCTCCAGCCTACTGTTCAACCGCCTTTCTATCTGATAAAGCTTACAAATCTGGATATCACCAAGGCCAACGTCAGGTGCATCTATCAACTAATTGCAAAATTCACGCCCAATCTTCAGGATTATAAACTTGAAATTCAACGGACGAGAGATGGTTATAATCTTAAAACCTGCCAACCATTTTACCATCACTTCACGAGTAACATCGGAGCTCATCAACTGGGGACACATGCACGGGCCACTAATGTCACCACACAGCGTCCAGCACAACGTCCTGCACCTCCCACCCGACCAGCAACAATTCTATCTGTTGTTGCTTATGGAGTCGACCGAGACTACACCAACGATGAGGTGGCTGCTCAACTCCAACTCGAGGGCCTCCACATCTACCGAGTCATACGTATTCGGAACGCTCAAGGACCCACTTCATTGGTTCGCATTCTACCACGCGACGTCTCGACGCTCGACGCCCTGCTCCGTGACGGCGCCATGATCTACGCCCGGCGCCATCGGGTGGAACCCTCCAGAACATCATACCTCAGAAGATCCACTGCGGGACGTGCCAGAGGTTCGACCACGCCCCATGGACACCATGTGTTCATCCGGAGGTATGTTGCATCTGTTCACGTGAGGAGCATTCTACTCATGCTTGTCCCAATAAGTCGAATCCAAAGTGTGTTAATTGTAATCAAAATCATCCTGCTTTCAGTTATAAATGTCGTTCCAAACCTGCTCCTGAACCTGATCATCCTGAAACCGTTGTCCCTGTTCAATCTCAAGACCTACCTACCCCTGCCTCTTCCTCCTCTCTCCCCTCCCCGAGTTCAGAGAACATCATTCGTTTTATTACGATGGTGTTACAGAACGTCCTCCCCTTCCATCGCCCACACATCCTAAATCAGATCCAGGTAGAGGCTCGATTGGTTTTGAACACTCATGTCGACGTGGCGTACTCGGGGAATAAAATGCATTTTGCATTTTTTCCCCTAAGTACTGTTCACTTTATGCGTTAGCGTATTGAAGCTCTACTATGCCAACATAAGATCTCTTAAGTCCAATCGGCCGCTGCTGGGCACCTCCCCTTCATTGTATGCCCCGGATATTTTTGTTCTGAATGAGACATTTCTGACGCCGGCCCAAATGCCTCAGT
Source organism: Anabrus simplex (assembly GCF_040414725.1). Lineage (NCBI taxonomy): Eukaryota > Metazoa > Arthropoda > Insecta > Orthoptera > Tettigoniidae > Anabrus > Anabrus simplex. The sequence continues at coordinate 640,222,288 of NC_090265.1, read as the reverse complement.
TTCCCCGGTTTACTTTCTATCGCGCTGATCGTCCGACTCAAGGCCGTGGTGGCGTGGCTATCGGCGTCAGACGGGATTTTATTGTTATTCAGCATTACTTTCACTTCCCTACTAATTTCTCTGAATATCTAATACTAGAAGTAATTACTCCTCAGAAAACTATTACGGTAGGTACTATCTACATACCGTCTAAACCTTTCATTCCCTCTGATTTTATTAAATATATAGACGCTGCATTTTCTGAATATATTATAGTTGCAGACGTTAATGTTACTTCATATACCCCTACTCAAATCTCCGAGTTCACTAATTTATGTACGTCTCTCCGTGGCATGCGCTTCTATTTTTCTTTCCACACCCTCCCAGCCAATAATTCCACCCCTGATGCCCTCCTTCTTTCTCCCTCCCTTGCCAAATCTATCACCATCCAGCAGCTCGTTTCTATAGGTAGCGATCACGCCCCAGCCCTTCTCACCTTTCCTGGTATTCTTCCCCGTCAGACCTTACCCCCTCCTCACCCTCCCCCTACTCGTCGTTTCAATCACACTAATTGGAATGCTTATCGCACTACTCTCACTAACTTACTCAGTGATGCTGTACCGCCTACTAATATTCCCACTCTATTCGCCCTAATTTCTAAAATAGAGCGAGCTATCCTTACCGCAGATTCTCTTCATATTCCTCGTCACTCCTACCACCCCTCCAAACCTCCTATACCCCCCCCCCAAAGCCCTCCGTTTATTGTAGCTAGCTCATGACGACTGTACTGCATATACTCGAACCAAGGACCCTACTACGCTTCAACAACACCGCCGAACTTTACGCCACGCACGCTCATATATTAAAGCTATTAAACGTAAAATGTGGATGGACAAGTGTACCGAGCTAGCTGATTATCACGACCCTCGACGTTTTTGGACGACTTTTCGAAAATTAACCAAAACTACCAACCCTCTTCCTCGCTACCCTATTACACATCCCCCCAATCATCCACAAACTGACCAAGACAAGGCTAATCTTTTCGCTGACGATTATCAAACTGTGTTTTCCCCCTCCCACGCCCCTAATTTCCATCATCCTCACGAACCCACCATCATTGCTTACTCTGATCCTAACCTCCCTGAACTTCAACCTTCATTCCTTCATTTTTCTCATGTTGATTATACTCATCCATTAAATGCTCCCATTACACCCAATGATATCCGGCTTTTCCTGAAACATCGGAAAAACACCTCCCCTGGCTCAGATACCATCTCCTATCGTCATATTCAAGAAGCCCCTCCTATTCTTTTTGATCTTCTTAGCATTATTTACACCTACATTCTCTATACAGGCGCGTACCCCGATCATTGGGGTAACGCCAATCTTCTCTTATTCCTAAAACCCCATAAACTCCCATCTGACATTCGGTCTTATCGCTCAATCTCCTTACTCCCTGTCCTCAGCAAGATCCTAGAAGGGATTCTGAGTAGGAGACTTTCCTCCTATCTCTTCTCTCTAGGTCTTATTCCATCCTCTCAAGCCGGTTTTCGATCCCATCATTCCACTCAAGATCACCTCTTAATCCTCTTCTCACAATGCCTATCTTCGCCCCCGTAAAACTGCCGCTTTAGTTTGCCTCGATGTGAATAAGGCTTTTGATTCAGTCTGGCATGCTGGGTTGCTTTTTAAGTTACGCCATCTTCCCATTCCTATCATTCGATTTATTTTCAACTATCTTCAACATCGATCAGCACAGATCCTCATCCATGGTACCCGTTCCTATTCCTTTCGTATGACTGCGGGCGTAGCCCAAGGTTCCCCCTTTCCCCGCTTTTATATATTTTATATATTTATGATATCCCATATCCCGACCCCCCTTTAAGACTATCAATATGCCGATGATCTGGCTATCCTTGCACTTACACCTACTACTGTTACTCTTACCCGTTATTTACAGACCTACCTCTCCGTTCTCGAATCCTGGTTCGACGCCTGGCATATTGCTGTTAATCCCACTAAGACCCAATTTATTGTATTTCGGAAAAAATCCCGCCTCACTAGACCCCGTCACCGAGTTCTTTTAACGTTGTATAATACTCCACTAACAGAAACTAATACCCTAATCTACCTTGGTATGCAATTCCAGAACAACCTTCATTGGAAACATCATTTAACACAAGTCCACAAACGTGCCGTTCAACGCTTCCGAGCCCTCCGTATTCTTACTGGTAAAACGTGGGGCCTCCGTCCTTCCCAAATCCTCACAGTTTATAAATCTTTTATCCGGCCTGTCGTAACATACAGTTCATTGACCTGGCTCACAGCTGACAGACAACAATACGTGACCTTGCTTAAACTTGACAGACATGCTATGCGTATTGCATACCATCTCCCCTTTGACACCCCTTCTGCTGACTTCCAACCTCTTTATTCTTTCACCACCATCCTTACTCATGTCCATAATCTTCGTCTCAAATACTTACAATCTGCCCTAGCCATCAATCATTCTGCGATTAAAGAAGCCCTCAACCTTTCTCCTCTTGCCACCGCTATCCTTAATAATGACCGCTCTCCTGCTATCTCTTACCTTTTCCCCACCCCTATCACGTAACTTCCCCCTCTGTCCCACTACCTTTTTATTCTAACTTTTCTTTTACAGGATATTATGATGCTCCTCGCGGCAGTGGTACCGGCCTCCAATATCTGTGTCTGAGTGCTTTACGACACTACCAGTGTCATCTCTATCCGTGTTCATTTTCAATCATTCTGTGTTTTTCGCGTCCTCATTGTTTCACTAGTGTTCGTCTATTTCTTTCTGCTTCCACCATAGTGTTTTTCGTATCGTACGTCAAGATGAACTGAAGACATTTCTCTCTCAGTACGATGTGTTGTGCGTTTATACTTTGTGTGTCAACCGAAATCAATGAAAAATAGACTGACATGGAAGAAATCACACAATATTTCCTTGTTATATACTTGTGTATGTTTTACATTTTCTCTGTTTCAATCTGTATTTGATTATATTTTGTTTTCAGTATGTACGAGACAAACTTCTATGTAAGTATTCCAAAATTCTACTTTTATGTACTCACTCACCGGCCAAAGAGCAACATGTTTAGCTGGTGGCCCGCCTGCCCCTTACCGGGCAGGAATGAAATAACTATTTGAATAAAGAATGTACATACCACATTAAGAAAAGCGGTGGAAACTCAGTGAAAGTGGACATCTGGAAGATAGGTATGGTCCCTATTTGAATATTGTATTGAATTATAACAATATTTCTTAGTTATTAATGCTATTTGCTTTACGTCCCACTAACTACTTTTACGGTTTTCGGAGACGCCGAGGTGCCGAAATTTAGTCCCACAGAAGATCTTTTTACGTGCCAGTAAATCTACCGACGCGAGGCTGACGTATTTGAGCACCTTCAAATACCACCGGACTGAGCCAGGATTGAACCTGCCAAGTTGGGGTAGGAAGGCAAGCGCCTCAACCGTCTGAGCCACTCAGCCCGGCACAACACAATGTTTCCTTGTGTATCCTTTTTGTCATTGCGATCCCCTCAGTTCTTAGGTTCAGTTGTTTCCTTCGAAGGTATAAGAATATTTTATTTTTATTTGACATTATGTGACTGGATATTTGAAACTGCTTAGAACTTTACACTATCATATGTACTGGTGCCTTGTTTCACATTATTACATGTGTGCAATGTAAATATCGAAACATAGAATAAACAACTTTTAAAAAAAGGTCAGCGTTGAGGCCTTCGGTTCAGAGGATCCGGTGTTCGATTCCCGCCCGGGCCGGGGATTTTAATCGTGTTTGATTAATTATTCTGGCTCGGGGACTGGATGTTTGTGTTCGTTCCAACACTTTCCTCTTCATATTCAGACAACACACTACACTATCAACCACCACAGAAACACGCAATAGTGATTACAGCCTTCCATATAAGGTTGGCGCCAGGAAGGGCATCCGTACGTAAAACAGGGTCAGATCCACATGTTATATACAGTTTGCACCCGCGACCCCACAGGTGTGGGGAAAGCGGTAGAAGGAGAAGAAGATTCGTGCAAGTATTTATTTATGTCACGAGTCTGAATAGAGTTTTCCTCAGCTTACAATAGGCATTATGAATTAACTGAATGACTGTATTAATGAACAACTGAATGATGAATGAATGAATGATTAGCTTGTATTCATGCATGAATGAATGAATAAACACTCCTCTCTCCCAGGCAAGTATAGCCACCAACTGGGGAAAGAGCATTCATTATTGAACGAACGAACGAACGATTGAATGAATGAATGAATGCTCTCACCCTACAATTTTGCTTGGCAAACCAATAGGTCTTTCATTTTGATTAATGATGATATTACATACCTTCAAAAACTGAGGGATCGCACATCTCTCTGGAGCATTCATCCGTTCTGTATCCATCCGGTGTACATAAGCATTGATCACAAGGACCCCAAGTTAGGGCACCAGGTGCGCATCGGAGAGGTGGTCCTGCGTCTGAAATCACACCGTATGTAAACTGGCTGAGAGATTTCGAGCTTTGACAAAAGGATCAGGGGAGTATAAAATTCGCTGTCCAGATTCTATACAGGGTGAAGCGAAATTCGCACACTCGGGCGTCGCAGCGCGACTCCTCACATGCCAGCAATAAAAAAATGTATCTCACAAAAGTTGGTCCTGGGAGTATATCCGGGAGAAAAAGGACGGTGAAGAGTGGCAATCTGGCAACACTGTAACCACATGTAGGGTAACTACCTCTGTCAGCACGTAATAGTCATGCTGTACAGTTGTGGATAGAGTTTTGGGTTAGCATGGAGGAGGTCGAGGGGGTCTATTCTGGTTTGAGGCGTATGTTTCTTATTTCGTATATGTAGTCCAGTCCGCCTCTGTGGTGTAGTGGTTAGCGTGATTAGCTGCCACCCCCGGAGGCCCGGGTTCGATTCCCGGCTCTGCCACGAAATTTGAAAAGTGGTACGAGGGCTGGAACGGGGTCCACTCAGCCTCGGGAGGTCAACTGAGTAGAGGTGGGTTCGATTCCCACCTCAGCCATCCTGGAAGTGGTTTTCCGTGGTTTCCCACTTCTCCTCCAGGCGAATGCCGGGATGGTACCTAACTTAAGGCCACGGCCGCTTCCTTCCCTCTTCCTTGCCTATCCCTTCCAATCTTCCCATCCCTCCACAAGGCCTCTGTTCAGCACAGCAGGTGAGGCCGCCTGGGCGAGGTACTGGTCATACTCCCCAGTTGTATCCCCGACCAAGAGTCTGAAGCTCCAGGACACTGCCCTTGAGGCGGTAGAGGTGGGATCCCTCGCTAAGTCCGAGGGAAAAACCGAACGTAGAGGGTAAACAGATGATGATGATGATATGTAGTCCAGGTGGTATGGTATCTGGCATCTTAATCGTCAACAGCGATTGCAGCGCGTCCTCTAGAAACCATTTGCACTTACATATTACGATCCTAGACGCCCTTTCCACGTCGTTGGCGCGTATTTATTCGCACAACTTCATCTACTAGATGCGTTACAACGTGTTCACGTTACTAAATTTTGTAAATGTAGGATAAATGTGACCTAAGACACGGTGCCTTACTGTATTACAGTATGTAATGTCCAATGGAAATTAGCAAATAAAAAAGTGCGCCTCAACCCAGGATCGAGCCCTCGACCTCCTGCATGCCAGCCCAAAACGCTATCCACTGCATCAACTGTACAGCACGAGTCGTATGTGATGACAGAGGTAGTTACCCTACACGTGGTTACAGTGTTGCCAGATTGCCACTCTTCAACGTTCTTTTTCTGCCGGATATTCTCGCAGGACGAACTTTTGTGAGAGACATTTTTTTATTGCTGGCATGTGAGGAGTCGCGCTGCGACGCCCGAGTGCGCGAATTTCGCTTCATCCTGTATAATCTCATAGTCGCAACATTGTTGCTTCACACTCATCCGACCCGGGGTCGATTCCCAGAGTACCAAGAAATTAAGACTAGCTTTAAGATGTGGAATGAGGTCCACACGCCGCGAATCTATAATCTACGAACTACTGTATATAAGCATAAAGACAAAAACTTAGTCACCCCCTTGAAAAAATTTGCTGGTTGTTTTGAAGCGATGCAGATAGTGTTGCATAGGTTCCAGGTGGGCATGTGACCCTTCAGGGCAAACATATGACCATGGCAGTGGTGTGTGTGTGTGTGTGTGTGTGTGTGTGTGTCACTTGAATGTATGGAAACAGCGCATCGATATAGGTCGAAGCAAAGGCGTTACCAACTGGCAAAACGGGACTGTTGTGTTTGGATGTCCCCATGACCACACAGTGAATGCAGTCGCCCGAATTTTGGGTAGATTAACACGTGCTGTCCAGCGTGTCTAGCGGAAATTCTTTATCACCCCCGGCCACGAAACATGGCATAAGGACTGTGGTCGTAATAATATGATAATTAGACCAGATTTGAGTGCCACACGTTGTCAATGAAACTCGGTTAAAACCCGACAGGAATGACGCGCCAAATGACACAGAACGTGAACAGTAGGCGACTGGAGGAATGTGGTAGTGTGGTCCGATTTTAACTATTTTCAAATGATGCAAGGCGTCGAATGCACCGATTGCTGACGAGGCGTTTATTCCGCGGTGTTTGGAGGGTGTTGTTCCGGTCGGAAGTGGTTCTACGATCGTTTTTGAGGATGTTTTTCGCACTACGACTTAGACCATTAATTCAGGTCACATGAACCAGGATGTTTTTTCGGCATTCTCGGTGACCATCGGTTGTTCTTCAAACCTTCATTACCGAGCTCGATAGCTGCAGTCGCTTAAGTGCGGCCAGTATTCAGTAATCGGGAGATAGTGGGTTCGAGCCCCACTGTCGGCAGCCCTGAAGATGGTTTTCCGTGGTTTCCCATTTTCACACCAGGCAAATGCCGGGGCTGTACCTTAAATAAGGCCACGGCCGCTTCCTTCCACTTCCTAGGCCTTTCCTATCCCATCGTCGCCATAAGACCTATCTGTGTCGGTGCGACGTAAAGCAAATAGAAAACAACCGTCATTATGAGTATGTTGCGGAGCCTCCCAACAACCGAGATCACAGGGCTGCACGCGTAAATGTCTGGTCTGTCAAACACACCGAAACCCTGTCACACCTCAATTGTACCGCTAAATCTCCCGATCTTAATCCTACAGACATCGTGTGAAACTGTTTGGAACAGCGCTCAGTGTGTCGAATCCCAATTCTAGGTGGAAACAATTAAGAACGTCGTTAATAGTGCTGGGATCCTATTAAAAGTTGGCAATATACCGTTTTCGAGCTCGCTGAATTAATGTCTGGCATCGTCTAACGTATACGATCTACGAGGGTAAATACACTGACTGACAGAGCAAATGCAACACCAAGAAGGAGTGGTTCGAAAGGGATGAAAGTTGGGAAAAAAACAGAGACGGCACGGACGAATAATTGATGTTTATTTCAAACCGATATGCAGGTTACACAATGCGCACGGCATCGACTCAGTAGGATGTAGGACCACCGCGAGCGGCGATGCACGCAGAAACACGTCGAGGTACAGAGTCAATAAGAGTGCGGATGGTGTCCTGAGGGATGGTTCTCCATTCTCTGTCAACCATTTGCTACAGTTGGTCGTCCGTACGAGGCTGGGGCAGAGTTTGCAAACGGCGTCCAATGAGATCCCACACGTGTTCGATTGGTGAGAGATCCGGAGAGTACGCTGGCCACGGAAGCATCTGTACACCTCGTAGAGCCTGTTGGGAGATGCGAGCAGTGTGTGGGCGGGCATTATCCTGCTGAAACAGAGCATTGGGCAGCCCCTGAAGGTACGGGAGTGCCACCGGCCGCAGGACATGCTGCACGTAGCGGTGGGCATTTAACGTGCCTTGAATACGCACTAGAGGTGACGTGGAATCATACGCAATAGCGCCCCAAACCATGATGCCGCGTTGTCTAGCGGCAGGGCGCTCCACAGTTACTGCCGGATTTGACCTTTCTCCACGCCGACGCCACACTCGTCTGCGGTGACTATCACTGACAGAACAGAAGCGTGACTCATCGGAGAACACGACGTTCCGCCATTCCCTCATCCAAGTCGCTCTAGCCCGGCACCATGCCAGGCGTGCACGTCTATGCTGTGGAGTCAATGGTTGTCTTCTGAGCGGACGCGGAAGTGCAGGCCTCCTTCAACCAATCGACGGGAAATTGTTCTGGTCGATATTGGAACAGCCAGGGTGTCTTGCACATGCTGAAGAATGGCGGTTGACGTGGCGTGCGGGGCTGCCACCGCTTGGCGGCGGATGCGCCGATCCTCGCGTGCTGACGTCACTCGGGCTGCACCTGGACCCCTCGCACGTGCCACATGTCCCTGCGCCAACGATCTTCGCCACAGGCGCTGCACCGTGGACACATCCCTATGGGTATCGGCTGCGAATTGACGAAGCGACCAACCTGCCCTTCTCAGCCCGATCACCATACCCCTCGTAAAGTCGTCTATCTGCTGGAAATGCCTCCGTTGACGGCGGCCTGGCATTCTTAGCTATACACGTGTCCTGTGGCACACGACAATACGTTCTACAATGACTGTCGGCTGAGAAATCACGGTACGAAGTGGGCCATTCGCCAACGCCGTGTCCCATTTATCGTTCGCTACGTGCGCAGCACAGCGGCGCATTTCACATCATGAGCATACCTCAGTGACGTCAGTCTACCCTGCAATTGGCATAAAGTTCTGACCACTCCTTCTTGGTGTTGAATTTGCTCTGTCAGTCAGTGTATATAGGTGTGAGGGGCAAGGGGTCCGCCTCTGTGGTGTAGTGGTTAGCGTGATTAGCTGCCACCCCCGGAGGTCCGGGTTCGATTCCCGGCTCTGCCACGAAATTTGATAAGTGGTACGAGGGCTGGAACGGGGTCCACTCAGCCTAGGTCAACTGAGTAGAGGTGGGTTCGATTCCCACCTCAGCCATCCTGGAAGTGGTTTTCCGTGGTTTCCCACTTCTCCTCCAGGCAAATGCCGGGATGGTACCTAACGTAAGGCCACGGCCGCTTCCTTCCCTCTTCCTTGTCTATCCCTTCCAATCTTCCCCATCCCCCGCAAGGCCCCTGTTCAGCATAGCAGGTAAGGCCGCCTGGGCGAGGTACTGGTCATTCTCCCCAGTTCCCGACCAAGAGTCTGAAGCTCCAGGACACTGCTTTTGAGGCGGTAGAGGTGGTATCCCTCGCTGAGTCCGAGAGAAAAACCGAACCTGGAGGGTAAACAGATGATGATGATGATGATGATGATGATGAGAGGCAAGGGGAGGTTTAAACAATGACCGAAACAAAAGAATCGTCCTTTTACGGGAGTAAAAATCACGATTTTGATGTGTATATTATAGTTTATGACAGCGGTAAACATACTATGTAAAATTGGATAAAATATGAATATCAATGAGAATTTCAGTCCAGTATTCTTGTTACACCTTATTTGAGGGAATAGACGAAGGCACTGTGTGTAAATTCTTCCAGATTGGAAACGTATTTTAATTGGTATTAAACATAGAACACGAGTAATTGTCTCTTCAATCTTATCCCGTTGATAATAACAACATGTTCATTCGTCCCCTGATTCGTCTGTAGAGTCCAGAGCATCATATTCATTGCTATACTGGTCTTCTTCATTTGATGTGAAAGGATCTTGGGAGTCATTAAGTAACTCAATAGCTTCCATAGGTAGATTACCAGGAGTTTTACGTGGCATTGTTCGGTACTTGTTTATTAAGGGATCTGATGTAATCAACAACATGTTAAGCAAGTCTCTATTCGTTGAATCCCTGCTACATTTTCGAGTATGAAGTTCACGAAATTCCGACAATCTTTATTTCTAGCTTCATGAGATTCTTCAGATAAAGTTCCTATTGGCACAAGAAAATGTTCAATTACTTGAGGACTGTGTACTTAAATTTTATGCACAGTTACGGGCATATAATACCATGGATATAGTTTAGCGTACAAAGCTCGCAGTTTGCGCAGCAAATTCTTTGAATTTATTCACACTTATTTCAGAGCCAGAATAAAGAGCAGCTAGTAATACATGAAATATTTTTATTAAGCCTTCATCGACGCCCGTTATTTCAGCACGTTCTTCAGTTTCCTGAACAAAATTTCAGGCCGTATTGCCGTCATTCGAAGTGTCGAATCCTGGCTGAGGAACGTCAGATGTCAAGCCTAGTATTCGTTTAAAATCTTACTGAATTTGTTTTTTCCTTTGTTCAAATTTTCCTCTGATTTGTCAGTAAGAGTTGTAAGCTCAAATTTATTCATAACATATTGAAATATGACTTCTGAACGCCCCACTTTACGACACGACCGCCACGCGTTGAAAAATTCTTCTCGCGGTAACGCCCACATAGTCACTGGAAAGAAGAAAATAAACCATCATGTACATTCGTGCGCAACCAAACCACTACAGATCCTGAATCTACATTAAATTTCCTGTCGAATGACGTTTAAAGTAAAGTGGCACTAGGAGGCACTCATAAAGTTTTTTTCGAGCAAAATCTAAAAACAATCTAATGTTCTACAACCGCTTCGTTTTACAATGCATTGTAAATAATTTATTTAGTGCAGAACGCTTGTATTACGCAAAAAAGTGAGAACATATACCTCTTTTCACTCTTCCATGAGCCATAGAAGACAACACCTCGTTGAACTCATTAGAAACGGTTACGTGCCAGATGCGACCGTGCCGGATGCGACCCGGCCATTATCGTGCCAATAGCGACCGAGCGGATAAGCACCGTGCCGCATGCGACCCATCAATCATTTACAATTGATTTGCATTAAGGGCTGTCACCAAGTGGCAGATTGCTTATAAGTAGCTAACTTGGTCTTTTCTAAAATAAAGGTCTGACGCCGTTGTAAGCAGGTTCGAGTGCCATTTGTCGAAAGAAAAATATAATAATGTTGCTGGCTTTACGTCCCAGTAAAATACTTTTATGGTTTAAGGAGACGCCGAGGTGCCGGAATTTAGTCCCGCAGGACTTGTTTTACGTGCCAGTAAATCCACCGACACAAAGCTGACGTATTTGAGCACGTTCAAATACCACCGTACTGAGCCAGGACCGAACCTGCCAAGTTGGAGTCGGAAGACCAGCATCTCAACCGTCTGAGCAGTCTGAGCCCCATAGCCTGGATGAATAAAAAAATCACCATCAGAATGTTGGCCGGCAGGGTAGGAAAGTTGGTGGTAGACAGTTTCTAATCACTAGATTGCATGCCAAAAGCCGGGATTCAAATCCAAAACTTTTCGCAGTGTTCAAATGGAGTGAGGGGATATGATGCTGTTGGTGGTGATTCGACCGTCGGATGGCGACGTAAAGCATTGAGCAGACCCCTTGATATTATTCGAGAGGAGTAGGCTACGTGCCGAAACCGGGTTTCATCTCTCCCTACTTCATTGTCATAATCCCACATGCAGACGCGCAGGCCGCCCAAGGGAGTCAGGTAGAAAGACCTGTACCAGACAAGCCGAACACGTCCCCGGACACTCCTGGTATTAATAGGACACGATAAATAAGTAGGCCTAAGTCGTAAATAGGCCTAATATCAGAGAATTAGGATCTTTTTTATTGCTAGTGGCATTACGTCACACCGACACAGACAGATCTTAAGGCGACGATGGGATATGAAAGGGTTAGGAATGGGAAGGAAGTGGCCCTGGTCTTAATTAAAGTACAGCCCCAGCATTTGCCTGGTGTGAAAATGGGAAACCACGGAAAGCCATCTTCAGGGCTGCCGACAGTGAGATTCGAACCCACTATCTCCCGGATATAAGGTCAGGACCGCGCGCCTCTAACCGCATGGCCAACTCGCCCGGTAAAAACGTAAACGCATCACCATGTTTCGTATTGTAAAACGAGTTTCCCCCAGAAGTGTTATGTAAAGTAGGGGCAGTAGCTGCTTATAGGACTTATTGAAATGATATTGCACTACGTTTAGCTTACCTTATCTTGGGTGATGACATAACTTATCAAATGACAATTTGCTTGTCAACGCCGGTCGCATCCGGCACGGTTACAGATTATGCGGTCGCTAGTGGCACGGGTCGCATGCGGCACGGTCGCATCTGGCACGCCACCTTAGAAACACAACGTTCGGTCCACTCCGACACCTCCTATCAACTGAGCTGATAACTGCCAGGAAGACGTTTCTGCACCTGTCCTCTGCCTCCTACGCACCAAAAAGCGGAAAGGAAGACCGAAGGTCACCATCTGGTTTGTCCATTATCAAATGGGTGGCGTGCCAGATGCGACCGTGCCGCATGCGACCCGTGCCACTAGCGACCGCATGATCTGTAACCGTGCCGCATGCGACCGGCGTTGACAAGCAAATTGTCATTTGATAAGTTGTGTCATCACCCAAGATAAGGCAAGCTAAACGAAGTGCAATGCCATTTCAATGAGACCTATAAGCAGCTACTGCCCCTACTTTACATAACACTTCTGGGGGAAACTCGTTTTACAACACGAAACATGGTGATGCGTTTACGTCTTTTCCCACCCGGCGAGTTGGCCATGCGGTTAGAGGCGCGTGACCCTGAGCTTGCATCCGGGAGATAGTGGGTTCGAATCCCAATGTCGGCAGCCCTGAAGATGGTTTTCCGTATTTTCCCATTTTCACACCAGGCAAATGCTGGGACTGTACTTTAATTAAGACCAGGGCCGCTTCCTTCCCATTCCTAGCCCTTGCCTATCCCATCGTCGCCCTAAGACCTGTCTGTGTCGGTGCGACGTAATGCCACTAGCAGAAAAAAGAAGATCCTAATTCTCTGAAATTATTTACGACTTAGGCCTACTTACTTATCGTGTCCTATTAGTACCAGGAGTGCCCGAGGACGTGTTCGGCTTGCCTGGTGCAGGTCTTTCTACCTGACACCCGTGGGCGGCCTGCGCGTCTGGATGTGGGAGTAGGGAGAGATGAAACCCGGTTTCGGCACGTAGCCTACTCCTCTCGAATAATACCAAGGGGTCTGCTCAATGCTTTACGTCGCCATCCGACGGCCGAACCACCATCAACAGCATCATATCCCCTCACTCCATTTGAACACTGCGAAAAGGTTTGGATTTGAATCCCGGCTTTTGGCATGCAATCTAGTGATTAGAAACTGTCTACCACCAACTTTCCTACCCTGCCGGCCAACATTCTGATGGTGATTTTTTTATTCATCCAGGCTATGGGGCTCAGACTGCTCAGACGGTTGAGATGCTGGTCTTCCGACTCCAACTTGGCAGGTTCGGTCCTGGCTCAGTACGGTGGTATTTGAACGTGCTCAAATACGTCAGCTTTGTGTCGGTGAATTTACTGGCACGTAAAATAAGTCCTGCGGGACTAAATTCCGGCACCTCAGCGTTCCCTTAAACCATAAAAGTAGTTATTGGGACGTAAAGCCAGCAACATTGTTATATTTTTCTTTCGACCAACGGAACTCGAACCTGCTAACCACGGTGTCAGACTTTTATTTTAGAAAAAACCAAGTTAGCTACTTATAAGCAATCTGTCACTTGGTGACAGCCCTTAATGCAGATCAATTGTAAGTGATTGATGGGTCGCATGCGGCACGATGCTTATCAACTCGGTCGCTATTGGCACGATATGGTCGGGTCGCATCCGGCACGGTCGCATCTGGCACGTAACCATCAAATGAGCCAGGTTTCGCTTTGATCTGCGGCAGTGAATTTTTGCCACCTAGATATGGGATTCGGCACACAGTGCAGCGTGTGAAACGCAGACATCAGCATCCGTGCAATTTGGTGATTTCACGGGATCTCATCATCAGCGAGTGGTTACAAATGGATATGACATACCTGCAGAAACTGTGGACTCTCTTCCTCACCGGAGGCGGTGCTACACGACATGAGAACGATGTCTTTTCAGCCCTGGGTATCATAAAAATGGCTCTCTAACGTTTTTTCACTTCAAATCTGTAAGGATATTGGGATACTGTAAAACATACAAATCTAGGCCATTTGTTAAGAGTATCCCATCACAAGTTACAAATATAATACAAAACGTCCCCGAGTTCAAGCAAGACTGAAAGCAAGGGGCACATTATCATGGTGGACTTTTCTGCTAGTGTCAGAAATGACCATAGTTCCATCTAAAAGAGCAAAGTTGATATCAATATCTCCGTTAATAATAATCCCACAGAAAAACGTAGCACAATATTTTACGAGCCTCTTAATACATTTAAGAATATAAAAACAGAATATGGACTGAGCAAGTGGTCGTGTGATTAGGGGTGCGCAGGTGTGAGCTTGCGTTCGGAAGATAGTGGGTTCGAACCCCACTGTCGGCAGCCCTGAAGATAGTTTTCCGTGCTTTCCCATTTTCACACCATTCAAATGCTTGGTCTGTATCTTAATTAAGGCCACGGCTGCTTCCTTCACTCATAGCCCTTTCCTATCCCATCGTCGCCATATGACCTATTATATCTGTGTCGGTGCGACGTAAATTGTTTTAAAAAACCAACAGAATATCGGTATCTTCAGTGTTTTCCATCTGTCTCATGGCACAGAAAGGAACAAAATATAGCTTCCACCGAAGTCCAGTTTGTGACACTGTGAAAGTTGACTGAGGTATACAGCACCGGTCAAATGTTTAGGACCACATAAAGAAATCACGAAATGTCATCTAGAACCTAAAATTGTGCCACTAGACCTCTGTAATTTTCTTTCTGATATCTCACATCTAATAGGATATATGTCACCTGATTTCATTGAGTTAGTCCAAATACTGTAGAAGTTATAAATTTTTAACTCTTGGAAGGTCACAACAAGAAATTAAAAAATTTGGTAATATAATGTACTGAATACTCTAATTGGTTGCAGGTATTACCAACAAGATTTTTCTGTAGACTTAAGTATAGGTGGGGGCCATGTTAGTATAAATATAAAAATTCTGAAAATATGCGGCACCGGGTTTTTTTTTCGTGTTTAATTTTTTTGAACCAGGGCCAAAATTGTTGATTTTTCTTTGCCATTTTCATGTATGGCCCAAGGTCTCAGTGTGAGCTATCGGCGTCAAACTTATCTGCCCTGATAGTTTCATTTCCACTCTGTGGATGGCATCCAAGAATACGTTTCTGATGTCGATAGTTCACACTGAGACCTATGACAAGAACAAGGAAAAATTGACTATTTTAGCACTGGTTTGAAAAAAAGTAAACCCACAAAAATGGGTGCCGCATTTTTTCGGAATTTTCATATTTATATTAAAATGACCCCTAACTATTGCTAAGTCTCTACAAGAATCTTGGTGGTGATACTTGAAACCAATAATTAGAGGATACAGTACATAATATTTCCAAAAATGTTGACTTTCTGATGTGACCTTATAACACTTAAAATTGTATGACTTATACAATACTTGGCGTAAATCACTGAAATCAGGCGATGTATATCATATATCATATTAGATGCAAGAGCTCGGGAAAAAAGATACAGAGGTCTAGTAGCAAAATTGTAGGTTCTAGATGGAACTTCATGATTTTTCAATGTGGTCCTTAAATTTTGACCGGTACTGTAGGTGGTGTTGAGTAAAGACATTCGGAGCACGACTAGTGCATCTGATTGTTATGAAAGATACTACTCATAGAGCTGGTTGTGCTGCAATAACACTTTCTGACCAAGTGAGGAAAGCAATGGCAAATTGCCTAATTCCCCGTTATGAATTGTACGCCACATTATGGTGCCACCATAGGTTTTTACAGTATACCTGTAACTGCATAAGCTTTGGTGGTGCAATTTTGAGGATCCAACCAACCTCTAGGCTGAAGACTTGACAGACACAGAGCTGGTCAACACAGATATCCACCTCAAATGCCTCCATATCTTTTAGATACATTCATTCTGTTTTCGCATTCTTTAATGATGTTATGGGACTCTGTTATTTTTTAACTCATCATCATGAGTCGTGTAACTTACTGCATTGCTGAGCGTTGTAACCCCATTTAACATCACACAATATTCTTGATTAAGCAACGCTAAATTCAGCTTCTCATAAAACCTGCTGAAGAGTCAGACCGGTAGTACGCAGTAGTGTTGGCTACTGAATGCATGAATCGAAGCAGTGTATCGATTCATTCAAGTGTCCGAGTGAATCGATTCACAGGAACGGCGAGCTCACAGGACACGATTCAGCTTACTCCCAGCGGACAGTGCTGAGTGGCGCACTCACTGGACGTTGACGGGGAGCCGAGCTTCCGCTGCAGAGAGACAGTGAATCATGGCACACCGAAAGAATCGTGAACGAGCGCGGCTCAGTGAGACACAAGATACACACGGCTCCTTATCGGCACACTGGACAGTGGACACTGTCGGACAGCCGGGCTTCCTCTGAAGCAATACATCACTGAAAGAATCGTACGCTAAATGGACTCCCGAGCTCAGCTCATTTGAAAATAATACCCACTTGCATTCACTGTCCTCTTCATACAGGGAGGTTTAAATAATAGATGGATTTAGTTTCAGTGTTAAAAAGGTAGTCAAA
The DNA here is from genome assembly GCF_040414725.1 of Anabrus simplex. Lineage (NCBI taxonomy): Eukaryota > Metazoa > Arthropoda > Insecta > Orthoptera > Tettigoniidae > Anabrus > Anabrus simplex. Next base: position 640,205,766 of record NC_090265.1, on the reverse strand, counting down.
ACATAATTCTAAAGTAGCTAGTAAGTAGGTAGGCTATTAGGTTATACTATTTATTACTTTCATGAATCTTAGTATTTTAACTTAGTTGACATTTGACAATTAATTTAACTCGACTCTAGCCTGCCCTATGACTATGAGTAATGCTCATGACCACTAAAAAGTACTTGTTTTATATTGGGAAGAACGGCTCAGTATTGTCTCAGTTCGTATGTCACATCGTTGCACAAGACTTCAATCATATGTGGACAGACGCAATAACTTAACCAACAGTATGTTGAATCAGAAAACCAGTGGGCTACTGTACATCTCGGGTAGCCTATACAAAACATGGCGATTTAAAACAAATCCTCTGCTATCGATTCGATTCGATCAATATTCATCAAATCCTCTGCTGATAGAAAAATACATATTTTCAAAAATGACGTGCGGTCAGTATCGCGTAGCTGTGCGGTTGCATCCGGGGGATGGTGGGTTCGAATCCCACCGTCGGCAGCCGTTAAGATGGTTTGCAGTAGTTTCCCCATTTTTACACCAGGAAATCCTGGGTCTATACCTTAATTAAGGCCATGGCTGCTACCTTCCTAATCCAGGACCTTTCCCATCCTGCGGCCCCGGAAACCTCCGATGTATTAGAGTGACTAGCATTTTTTTCTAAGAAAGGAATTCATAGTATGAAGACCAGATGGCAGCAGCGAGCACTGAATGCTGTTGCTGCTGTCTTACCAGCACATACTACACAGATGCAGTAGGAGCAGTGACTCTAATGTGCCGTGAATCGGATCACTGTATCGATTCAGTAACGTGAACGGAATCAAATGAATCGATTCAGTAAAATGAATCGAATGTCCCATCACTAGTACGCAGAACTTGATCAATCCACCTGCTCGATGTCCTTCCTCGTGGTCTTCTGCCGACAACTTCGCCTGTCTCTTTGTACTGTTTATTCTCTGCTCTGCCCTATTTTTATGAGTTTGCTCATGGCAACGCGTCCTCAAGTGATACGTCTCCTTATCTCATTGTCAGAACTTCCGGTATCACAGACCCAAGCTATATAAAGTCATTTACCACCTCCAGGTTAATCGTACTTTGCTCAATTTAAATTAGCTGTTTTTGTTTTGTTTGTACCTCTATTAGCTTTCACGTTCTGAGTTTTTGAATTCGAGCCGAACTGAGTGGCTCAGACGGTTAACTCGCTGTTTTTCTGACCCCCAACTTGGCAGGTTCAATCCTGGCTCAGTCCGGAGGTATTTGAAGGTGCTCAAATGCTTCAGCTTCGTGTTGATAGATTTTGTTGTTGTTGTTGCTAGTTGCTTTACGTCGCACGGACACAGATAGGTCTTATGGCAACGATGGGACAGGAAATAGCTAGGAGTGGGAAGGAAGCGGCCGTGACCTTAATTAAGTACTTACTGGGACGTAAATACTGTACAATAACATTATTATTAATTTTGAATTTGGTGGTTTAAGGTGAGCGTCGCATGGAAATACAAAAGGTGTACAGATACACATTATTACATTATCCCTTATTTCAACATTTACTTATTTTTTTCGTACGAAAGGTACACTTTCTCTGGAAATGTCATTAGGCTACATTTGAAGCGAAATTTTCAGCAAGAGTTCTTTCATAGTTGTGCATTATCTAAACTAAGAAAAATGGTAGCAAGCTAAAACAAAAATATGATGCTGTAAAATAAACAACGTCCGCCTCTGTGGTGTAGTGGTTAGTGTGATTAGCTGCCACCCCAGGAGGCCCGAGTTCGATTTCCGGCTCTGTCACGAAATTTGAAAACTGGTACTAGGGCTGGAACGGGGTCCACTCAGCCTCGGGAGGTCTACTGTGTAGAGGTGGGTTCGATTCCCACCTCAGCCATCCTAGAAGTAGTTTTCCGTGGTTCCCCCACTTCTCCTTCAAGCAAATGCTGGGATGGTACCTAACTTAAGGCCACGGCCGCTTCCTTCCCTCTTCCTTGCCTATCCCTTCCAATCTCCCCATCCCCATCAAGCCCCCTGTTCAGCATAGCAGGCGAGGCCGCCTGGGCGAAGTACTGGTCATTCTCCCCAGTTGTATCTCCCGACCCAATGTCTCACACTCCAGGACACTGCCCTTGAGGCGGTAGAGGTAGGATCCCTCGCTAAGTCCGAGGGAAAAACCAACCCTGGAGGGTAAACAGATTAAGAAAGAAAGAAAAGAAAGAAAATAAACAAAAATGTTTTTTAAATAAATAATATTTGTTGAGAAACAAATCATTTGTTAGATCAGATTACTCCATGCACTCTGAGGACATATCAAGAAATATTGAGATCATTTCCAAGGGTGTTCTGAAATGAAACAAATAATTTTTGCAACTCCACAGGAACGAAAACACTCCATCCTTTTACATTATAAATAATTCATGTAAACAAATTGTATGGTTGCTATAGTGGTTAGCACCCTCTTAATTCAAATATCGTACCTAGCTCGATAGCTGCAGTCGCTTAAGTGCGGCCAGTATCCAGTATTCGGGAGACAGTGGGTTCGAACCCCACTGTCGGCAGTCCTAAAGATGGTTTTCCGTGGTTTCGCATTTTCACACCAGGCAAATGCTGGGGCTGTACCTTAATTAAGGCCACGGCCGCTTCCTTCCCATTCCTAGGCCTTTCCTCTCCATTCGTCGCCATAAGACCTATCTGTGTCGGTGCGACGTAAAGCAAATAGTAAAAAAAAATAAAATAAAAAAAAATCAAATATTATACCGCATATATTTTCAGAAACGGTATTTCACTTACAGGCGAGTCATCAAACCTCTAATAATAATAATAATAATAATAATAATAATAATAATAATAATAATAATAATGAAATGGCGTATGGCTTAGTGTCGGGAGTGGCCGAGGACAAGTTCGGCTCGCCAGATGCAGATCTTTTGATTTGACTTCCGTAGGCGACCTGCGCGTCGTGATGAGGATGAAATGATGAAGACGACACGTACACCCAGCCCCCGTGCCAGCGAAATAAACCAACGATGATTAAAACTCCCGACCCCACCGGGAATTGAACCCGGGACCCCTGTGACCAAAGGCCAGCACGCTAAGCATTTAGCCATGGAACCGGACAATAATAATAATAATCATGGATTGAAGAACGGAGGAAAATGTTCACTGTCAACGTGAAGAGATTTTGGGAGTAGAACAAAATCAACATCAGATAAAATAAGTTCTATCACGCTCCATAGATGGGCGTAACGCTGTAATAATAATAATAATAATAATAATAATAATAATAATAATAATAATAATAATAATAATAATAATAATAATAATAATATCGTCGCCATAAGACCTATCTGTGTCGCTGCGACGTAAAGCCCCTAGCAAAAAAAAAAATAATAATAATAATAATAATAATATGCCTTTGCTGGCAAGACCTGTTGTTTACAGTGCACTATGCCTTCTGATATGGGCTAGAGCAATTTTATTACTCTCATCAATATGCCTCACGTCAGTCTTATCCTTGGCTTTGACAAAATGAAAGTGACTCAGGTATGAGCGATGCTAGTAATGCCATTCCTTTATGCAGCCAGTCCCTGCTATGAATGGCGTGAAAATGCTCACAGGGTCGGATGGTGCATTTATTTAATTGGGCTTGGCAGACTGATGTGTAATAGCAACTTCTGGCTCAGTGAGGAAAGCAACAGGAAACTACCTCACTCTTCATTTCCCTAGTATCGGGCGAGTTGGCCGTGCGGTCAGGGGCGCGCGACTGTGAGCTTGCATCCGGGAGATAGTGGGTTGGAATCCCACTGTCGGCAGCCCTGAAGATGGATTTCCGTGGTTGCCCATTTTTACACCAGAGGCTGTACCTTAATTAAGGCCACGCCAGCTCCCTTCCAACTCCTGGGCCTTTCCTATCCCATCGTCGCCATAAGACCTATCTGCGTCGCTGGGACGTAAAGCCGCTAGCAAAGAAAATAGCATACCCTAGTACGCCTCTTCGTTGATGCCTAGGCTAACTATGACAGCTAATGGTGGGGTTGTTTAGGATCCCACCAGCCTTCGGGCTGAGGACTGAAAATACTTACACAAGAAAATAATAATAATAATAATAATAATAATAATAATAATAATAATAATAATAATAATAATAATAATCTTTATGATACTTCCAATTACCTGGGGTCGACACTGGGTATGGATTTAGCCCAGTTTTACGGCCGGATACCATTCCTAACGCCGACCCTCTTCGTAATAAAGTATTCACTATCGCACGTTTGTGTGGTGGTTTGTAGTGTGATGTGTTGCATGTAAATGAAGATGTGTGTTAAGACGAACACGGAACACCCAGAACCCCCGAACTAGAGGAATTAACCAGACAAGTCTACGTCCCGGCCGGGAATCGAACCTGGGACACTCTGAACCGAAGGCTACCACGCTAACCAGCCAAGGGAGCTGGACCATTCAAGCCTCGATGGTCCTATAGTTTCCTCAAACATTATTGCAAAAATAATCTTCCATTTAAACAATTTAATACTACACGGTTTTTAAACTTTAAACTGCTGTAACTCAAAACTGGAAAGTTGTGACTTCGACCGCTTCTTTCCCTGAGATCTTAATAAAGTGTACTCACGTCTCGCAGCGACGACCGTGACGAGTGTGCATGTCAGAACGAGAACCTTGAAGCTGCCGTACATCCTTCACTGGAGTGCAACTCAATACTAGTCTGCGGTCTTGCTCATTGCTATTTACGACTTTCTGCACATTTACTATCACTATATGGAACGGGGTGCCCAAACTCTCTAGAGACATGTGTGACAATGTCACTACCTACTACCTGCCAGGTCGTGCACCGGTCAAGAAGTTGCCGAGGGAGGGTTAGACTAGAGGGACTGTGCAGCCACCGGTCAATTGGGAAAGGTCAGATTGATTTGACAGTTGAATTCTTCAAACCGTGCGGAATGCTCCATACAGTGGTTAGCACCAGCCGGACTGCATACCCTTTTATAATTGGGAATCGCAATGAATCAGTCCCATCGCGAAGTTTCGTATCACTCTTCAAGTGATGCCGCTGGTAAACAGCACGGCTAACCGTACCAGGTTTTAACAAGTCCCACTAGTCGGGAACTTTTCGATTTTATTGTCTTGTCATACTATTTCATTTATATTCTCGCATTTATTCATAATAAATGAATGTAACTTCTTATTAAATCCTAACAAATTTCTCATGATTGATTTTATCACCGGAGGCCCGGGCTCGATTCCTGGCTCTTCCACGAAATTTGAAAAGTGGTACGAGGGCTGGAACGGGGTCCACTCAGCCTCAAGAAGTCAACTGAGTAGAGGTGGGTTCGATTCCCACCTCAGCCATCCTGCAAGTGGTTTTCCGTGGTTTCCCACTTCTCCAGGCAAATGCCGGGATGGTACCTAACTTAAGGCCACGGCCGCTTCCTTCCCTCTTCCTTGTCTATCCCTTCCAATCTTCCCATCTCCCCGCAAGGCCCCTGTTTAGCATAGAAGGTGAGGCCACCTGGGCGAGGTACTGGTCATCCTCCCCAGTTATATATCCCCCGACCCAGAATCTGAAGCTTCAGGACACTGCCCTTGAGGCGGTAGAGGTGGGGAGGTGGGATCCCTCGCTGAGTCCGAGGGAAAAACCAACCCTGGAGGGTAAACAGATTAAGAAGAAGAAAAAACAATGAAAAATGTTCTTGCGTTCAAGAAACTAAATTAAATTTGGGACATGAAAGGGCCTAGAATTGGAATGAAAGTGCAAATGGGAAAGTAAATTTCTGACGAATAAGTTCAAATTGGCTTTGTTTCTAACCAAAAGATTATTATTCAATACTGTATCTATGGATGTACAATGTTCAATGAACATCTTAACATGCCAGATAATTCTTGTTCATATTTCAAGAACTCTATGTCATTATTATTATTATTATTATTATTATTATTATTATTATTATTATTATTATTATTATTATTATTATTATTATTATTATTATTACCTCTTTCTTAATCAGCTTACCCTTCAGGGTTGGTTTTTCCCTCGGACTCAGCGGGGGATCCCACCTCTACCGCCACAATGGCAGTGTACTGGAGCATGAGACTTTGGGTCGGGGGATACAACTAGGGAGAATATCCAGTACCTCGCCCAGGCGGCCTCGCCTGCTATGCTGAACTGAGGCCATATAGGGGAATCGCAAGATTGGAATGGATAGGTAAGGAAGAGGGAAGGAAGCGCCCGTCGCCTTATTTTAGGTACCATCCCGTCATTTCCCTGGAGGAGAAGTGGGAAACCACGAAAAAACCACTTCGAGGATGGCTGAGGAGGGAATCGAACCCACCTCTTCTCAGTTGACCTCCCGAGGTTGAGTGGGCGCCGTTCCAGCCCTCGTACCACTCTTCAAATTTCGTGGCAGAGCCGGGAATCGAACGCGGCCTTACAGGAATGGCAGCTAATCAGTACACCACAGAGGCGGGTATTATTATTATTATTATTATTATTATTATTATTATTATTATTATTATTATTATTATTATTATTATTATTATTATTATATCTGCTCGAAGGCGTTACTCTTAAGAAAGTAACAAACGGATTCAATTATTAATATTTATTTTAATATTCTTATATTACATTATATTTTTAAGTTTCTTTTTAAAAGAAAAGTTTTGATGTTCAGGTGGAAGGTAAAACGCGGTAAAACCCCCTCCACTTGCGAACGCAACTGCCAAAAGAGTTGATAACGATATTAAATGGCACAAAACTACAATCTTGTTTGCTTGTTTGCTTGGATAAGGCGCTACGTTTTGCGCTTAGTAAACGGAGGAGAGAACAAGAATTTAGAACTCTGAAACAGTCATAGTTCTATCCATTGTAGTCAACTTGAAACGATGAATAATAATCTGTTTTGTGATGACAATGGTTTGCGGGATTCTGTACCTTTCTTAAGTCGTACTTAAAACGCACAGTACAGAGATAAAATTCTAATAAAACTTTACTTAAAATTAACGAAGCGTGAATATTGATGCCTCTAAGGATGGAATACAATGACGCGCCTCATCAAAATGTGCTGGCCTGGACGTAACAAAAACGAGATAAGATACTCTATTATTCCTAACAATCACTCATAAAATATATTCCCCCCTTTCTCTCTTAGCTTCATTAGCATTAAGGTCAGTCGTATAATAGTGCTCATATAGGGGTTTTCTTGTTTAAAGGTACAAAATGTGGTTTGGGGCAGGCGAGACTAGCGATGTCAATTTCCCAGTTTCCAACGGACATTACACGAAAACATCTTTTTTGTCAGGTCAACATTTAAGTCCTGCCTTCTTCGGAACAGAAAGCCAATGACTAAGCGACTGTGCCGCTGAGATTTGCGTACAATAGTGAAAGGTGTCCTCCAGTGATAAGAAGAAGAGGTTTATGAAAAGCAGAACTTCGATATTTTTTCCCTTTAAAAGTATTCTTCTTCTCCTTCAGATGTCACACCCGGTCCTCCAGTGGCTGGCGATCACCCTGGTGCAAGGGGCTCTTTCTTCGGCTAATCTGAAGAGTTGTTCGGTTGTTGTGGATGCCAGCCCAGTTTTTGATGCCTTGGAGCCATTGCATCGGTGATCTGTCAGCTACTCGTTTGCCTTCTATTTTTCCTTGTAATATCAGATGTAATAGCCTGGTACTTCCCACGCCGTAGAACATGACCTAAATAAACACTTTTCCTAGCTTTGATTAGCTTTGCCAGCTCTCTCTCTATTCTAGCTCTCCTTATTAATACTTCATTGTGTGTTACGAAATCTGTCCGGGGTATTCTGAGCATTATCCTATGTAACCATACTTCAAGGGCCTCTAATCTGTTTATGGAGGGAATTTTGACAGTCCAGGTCTCTACTCTGTAAAGCAATGTTGTTTGTCCAACCCTTGTCCCGTTTCCCTACGGGGTCGGGTATGAGGTGAGATGAATTTGTCGTGGCGGTTTTTTACGACCGGATGCCCTTCCTGACGTCAACCTCATCAGAGGAGTTAATGAGAGATGAAATGAATGACGTGATATATGATAGTAGGGAGAGGGTGAAACCCGGTGCCGGCACATAGCCTACTCCTGTCGAATAGCACCAAGGGGTCTGCTCAAGGCTTAACGTCCCCATCCGACGGACGAATCACCATCAACAGCGTCATATGCCCTCACTCCATATGAGCACTGCGGAGAGGTTTGGAATTTAATCCAGGCTTTTGGCACGCAATCTAGTGATTAGAAATTGTATACCACCACCTCCCCTACCCTGCCGGCCAACATTCTGATGGTGAAAATTTTTTCGACCAACGGGACTCGAACCGGCTAACCTCGGTGTTAGACCGTTTTTAGACTTCAGCGCCTTAACGATCATGGCCACCAGGCGGGCTACTACTCTGTAAAGCAATGTTGACCACATACAGGGTGAAGCGTAATTCGCGCACTCGGGCGTCGCAGCGCGACTCCTCACATGCCAGCAATAAAAAAATGTCTCTTACAAAATTTCGTCTTGCGAGTATATCCGGCAGAAAAACGACGTTGAAGAGTAACAATCTGGCAACACTGTAACCACATGTGGAGTAACTACCTCTGTCAGCAGAACGCAGTCGTACTGTACAGTTGGTGCAGTGAATAGAGTTTTGGGTTAGCATGCAGGAGGTCGAGTGGTCGATCCTCGGATGAGGCGTATGTTTTTTTATTTCGTAAATGTAGTCCAGGTGGTATGGTATCTGGCATCTTAATCGTCAACAGCGATTGCAGTGGGTCCTCTAGAAACCATTTGCACTTACATACTGCGATCCTAGAAATGCACGAACAATCGTTTTCATTGGTCAGCTTTGAAAGGCGCCCTTTCCACGTCGTGGGTGTGAATTTATTCGCACCACTTCATCTACTAGATGTGAAACCCGTTTGTTTCAGCTGTCTATTTCTTATTAGTCTAACCAGGTATTTGTTGTTTCAGCGTTACAAAATGTTGTAAATGTAGGATACATGTGACCTTAGAAACGGTGTCTTACTGTATTACAGTAGGTAATGTCAGATGGAAATTAGCAAATAAAAAAATGCGCCTCAACCCAGGATCAAACCATCGACCTCCTGCATGCCAACCAAAAACTGTACCCACTGCACCAACTGTACGGCACGACGAGAACATGCTGACAGCGGTAGTTACCCTACATATGGTTACAGTGTTGCCAGATTGCTACTCTTCTACGTCCGTTTTCTACCGGATATACTCGCAAGACGAAATTTTGTAAGAGACATTTTTTTATTGCTGGCATGTAAGGAGTCGCGCTTCGACGCCCGAGTGCGCGAATTACGCTTCATCCTGTATAGCATGTGAACTGCTGTCTGGTTATCTAGTGTCACCTGACGTTCCTTATTTAACAGGATTGCCCCTTATTTCTCTCAAGTGTACCGTTGTCCCAGGGAAATATGTACGGAACGCATATTGTCCCGTTTCTTTTATGAACCGTCCCGTATATTTTAAAATGCCGTGTTTTAGCTCTGATGTATATTTCTCATTGTGTAAAGTAATTACAATTTATTTGGTTGGCACTAAATGTAATAAATCAGTGAGACAGACGTATATAAAATTTTAAAATGGCAACTTATAATGCTGCATAGTGAACACTGTTTGATGACAATTAATGCTTTTGTTATGAACTGGAATTGGGCCACTTCCATTTTAATAATAATAATAATAATAATAATAATAATAATAATAATAATAATAATAATAATAATAATAATAATAATAATAATAATAACAATAATAATCCGCCTCTGTGGTGTAGTGGTTAGCGTGATTAGCTGCCACCCCCGCGGCCCGGGTTCGATCCCCGGCTCTGACACGAAATTTGAAAAGTGGTGCGGGCTGGAACGGGGTCCACTCAGCCTCGGGAGGTCAGCTGTGTAGAGGAGGGTTCGATTCCCACCTCAGCCATCCTCGAAGTGGTTTTCTGTGGTTTCCCTGTTATGCTCCAGGCAAATGCTGGTATGGTACCTAAGTTAAGGCCGCGGCCACTTCCTTCCCTCTTCCGTGTCTATCCTTTCCAATCTTCCCATCCCTCCACTAGGCCCCTGTTCAGCATAGCAGGTGAGGTCGCCTGGGTGAGGTACTGGTTCTACACCCAGTTGTATCCCCGACCCAGTCTTACGTTCCAGAACATCGAATGAATTTTAAGCGTTCTAATTTTTCAAACAATTTGAGAATCTTTGCGTGTTTTTTCTATTTGCATTGCGTCGCACCGACACATACAGGTATTATGGCGACGAAAGGCCTAGGAGGTGTCGGGAAGGAACTATGTTGAGAAGGGCAGCTTGCTTTAAAACTACGTCGGGAAGGGTCATGTCTAGAAGGGCAGATTGCATTAAAACTATGTCGGAAGAGTCATGTCGAGATGGGCAGCTTGCATTAAAACTATGTCCGGAAGGGTCTTGTCGAGAAGGGCAGTTTGCTTTAAAACTATAACGTGAATGGCCATGTCGGGAAGGGAAGCTTGCATGGAAATTATAACTGGAATGGTCTTGTCGATAATGGCAGCTTGCATGAAAACTATATCGGGAAGAGTCATATCGAGAAGGGCACCTTGCCTTAAACCTCTGAGGTTAGACCCCCCTCCAAGATGGTAACGTAAAGGGGCATGTCGAGAAGGGCAGCTTGTCTTAAACTATAGTCCTTAGGTATCCCTTCAAGATGGTAACGGGAAGGGGCATGTCTAGATGGGCAGCTTGCCTTAATCCACCGTGGTTAGGCTACCTGGCTATGTCCTCGTTCAAAAAATTCCACGGCGTGGCTAAGTCCCGTAATTTAAATTCCACGCTCCTAGGTAGCAGAAGTGAGGATAGGTCCTATCAAGATGGCAGCAGTGAGGTTAGCCACGTTCGAAACAAGTACATGTGGTTAGGAGCTATCAGCTGTCAAAAATCACGTGGATTTTAAATCCCGCGCCCTCCACAAGGTTAAGATGACAACAGTGACGTTAGGCCCTGTTAAGATGGCAGCACTGAGGTTAGCCACGTTCACTTGTTCAAAATCCGCGCCCCGTGGTTTCGACCTGTCATCTTGACAGCTGTCAAAAGCACGTGGGTTTTAAATTGCGTGCCACCACGTGCATAATGTGGCATCAATTAGGTTAGGCCCTGTTAAGATGGCAGCACTGAGGTTAGCGATGCTCACTTGTCCGAAAAAGTGAGGTTAGGGTCCGTCAAGATGACAGCTGTCGAAGCACGTGGCTTTGTTTAAAAAATGTGACTTCACAGTCACGTGTTCATGACGTCATGGGGTCAATGACCTCAGTTGCTGACTCAGCAGAAAAAATGCTGACGAGTTGGCTCTGGACTCTCACAGCTCCCCTACTAACAATGTAAAATACACGTTGGGTGCCAAGAAAATTTACTTTCAAAGTAAAATATAAACACGAAAGTAAAATAATACACCGAGCGAATTCGCTGCGTGGTTTGAACCGTGTAAGTTAGTCGTTAGCTTACATTCGAGAGATGGTGGGTTCGAACTCCACTATCATCAGTACTGAATGTTTTCCGCGGTTTCCCATTTTCACTCCAGGAAAATGCTGGAGCTCTACCTTAATTAAAGTCCGTGTCACTTTCTGCCCAGTTCTAGCTCTTTCCTACCTCATCCTTGCTAAAAAAATGTCTTAGTTGGAACGTTAAACCAGTATCGAAGAAAATTTCATAACTGAAGTTAGATCTCAAATTGTGTCCATTGGTTCAGGAATCCAATTTTCATGGCAGGCTTTAACTCACCACACTTGAAAATATGACCCAGAGAATAAAGATTTTATTATTATTATTATTATTATTATTATTATTATTATTATTATTATTATTATTACTATTATTATTATTATTATGGTATGGTATAAGTCCAACTTTTACGGTTTTTGGAGACGTTGAGGGGCCAGAATTTTGTCCCACAGGAGTTATTTACGTGCCTATAAATCTAACGACACGGAGTTGATGTATTTGAGCACTTTCAAATACCACCGGACTGAGCCAGGATCGAACCTGTCAACTTGGGCTCAGAAAGACAGCGTCTTAACCGTCTGAGCGATTCAGTCCGGCACTCTTCATACTCTTTTACAGTTTACAAAAACTGTTATTAAAAGAACTATTAATTCAAAAGAAATAATAAAGACATATGTATTAATTAATACTACGTCTGCAGAGCATTTTTAAAAATTCACTCTGAGTTAAAAAGGTAAACAGCTCTTCGCACGCATAATTCTGCTGACACTGACAGTTAATGGCCAAACCTTGTTTACCGTAATCCATGTTTAAGATTCTTCCTAAATCTTGTTTAAATGAAACTGCGGAGCATAATTCCTGATTATTATTTAAATCCTTGATTTTATTTATTTACTAGCAAATGTGCCCGTACTTCGCTACGGTATTCTGCATTGTATACGAATATTGAAGTAAATAGTGTACATGCAGTAAATAAGATTGTTTTAAAATAGCATGTCTCTTAGCGTTATCCGAGAAACAGCATGGAGAGGTCCTCATACATTGTTTCCAATGTAAAGTGCTTGTTACGGATTTGTGACGATAACAACAGGATCACTTGCCTACTGCCATTCACAATCGAGTTGGGAAGTTTACATTATAATTTCAGGCCTCGTTGCCTACTGCACGGTCACAATCGATTTGGGGAGTTTCCGTTACAATGGCAGCCCCCTTTCCCAATTCCAGACATATTACAAATTGAGGAGTTTTTATTATAATGACAGGAAACTTCCCTACAACCAGTAAAATTGAGTTGTGCAGTTATCATTATAATGACAGGCCCCTTTTCCAACTGCCAGCCAGTTTACTGCCAGTCACACGAAGTTGGTGAGTTTCCATCAAAATAGCAGGACAGTATGCCTATTGCCAGTCACATTTTAGATGGGTACATCTGTTTATAACTGCGGGAACGCTTGCCTACAGCCAAACACAATCGGGTAAGGGGAGTTTTGAACAAAACTGCATGCTCCCTTGCCTTCTGCAAGTCAAATCGAGAAGTGAATTATTCATTACAATGGTAGGCCTGCCTTATTAATGCAAGTTACACAGGAATTGGAGAAGGGCCCCATTCCTACTGCCAGTCAAAGTCGGTGTGGGGAGTACTGATTACAATAGCAGACACACCCTTTCTCGATCGCTACAAAATCGACATCAGTGAATATATATAGTTCGACATACGAAAGTATGTGCTTGTTTACAATATTGCAGACCTTCAATTACAGATTAACTGCTGCTAAACGGTACATCATATCGAGAAAGGATTGTACCATAAGACGTCGGATTTAGCGTCCTAAATTGCCGGTCTTATGATATCTCATCTATTCATGGGTCAAATTGAGTTAGAAACGTGGAATAGGGTAAAATTTGTGTAAGATTATCTCACATTGCATTGCTTTTCGGATAATTAAGTGACAGCTACATACATAGCATTTGGCTCACATATGGCTACCGGGTGGACCAATTTTCGTGTAGAGTTTGATGATTCTATCTTTCCTATAAGTGATGGAAGGTATGAATTATGTATGTGAAAAGTCCAAATTTACTTAACATCGAGAAATAGAGAAAAATCAAAAGTAAAAGGGATAGAAATACGACAAAAAGTCGTAAGACCAAGGTTGTAGATCACTCCAAATTGAACGGGGATTGTGCTATCCGTTATGTGATAATACTTCCCGAAGGTCTGCACCATCATTAAAATTGCCTCCATATTTCGATTTTCTTCGGGATAAAAAGGGAAAAATTTAAAGATCTTGGAAGTTTTCCGTCCGTTGCAGGCTAAAACGTATATTTTTGTCAAATTTCAATATCCTTCTTCGACTGGCAGATTATGCCGCAATCTGGGTTTTCGGTGAGGAGTGTAAAAATTAGGACTTTCAAGAAACTAAACCAAAAATATGCAGATGGTCATTATTACCCCTTAAACGTGTAGCTGTACGAAAATTTCGCCAAAATAGTCAATGTACAGGCACACAGTCGTTACGATTTTATTTTCATAGATAGATAAGGAACGTGCTCCACGTACAACACCTTTTGGGCTATATCCGCTGGACTTAATCTGAAAAACGGACCGTTTATGATATCTCCCTTATTAATCCTCCTGTCGCAAAAATGCACATGAAAAAAATTTTTAGAGGTGGAATTCCATCACGTTTGGTCGATGTCCAGTCAGCTTGGTCTTGTACTGTATATATTGTGTAAGAGTAAAATCACCATTTCGGTTCCCTATAAACCGCCAGTCCATTCCGGGAACATGAAATGTTATTGACGATTAACACCTACCGTTGGACAGGTGGATGTTAATGTAAAGTTTGACTCAAATATCTTCAGTAGTTTTCAAGTTGTAAAAAAATACGCTTTACATGCACCCGCTCTTTAGTTAAGTCCGGTGGGACTTGTACCGGACAACGGTCCGTTAATGATATCTCCCTTATTAATCCTCGTATTGAAATGATGCACATGAGGAAAAAGGCTTAGGAATTAATTTCCATTAAGGCAGGTAAATTTACATTAAGTTTGGTTGTGTATATTTTGTGGGAATGCAAAATCACGGTTTCGGTTTCGTATAATCCCTCAGTCAATTCAGGGATTTAGAAACAATATTTGCCCTAAAACCTACCAAAGGACAGGTGGATTCTAAATATTGAACACTTTTGGTCCCTAGCATTAGGGCCTAGGAAAATAGGAACATGCCCAGAGAGGAAGCTAGGTGGACCGAGGTTAGGGAGATTTCCATCTGTAAATCCATCCGTCTTTTATTCACTGACAACAACATATGTACAACATTATAACTGAAGCACTCTTTCAAAAGTAAACCAATAAACTTCTATTGGCCTCTTACATACAAGAGAGAACAGAAGATCTATTATCCCCAGAAAATATAATGGAAACAAGTAGTACTAGAAAGTAATATTAAACGTTAACATTAAAGAAACGGAAACGGCCTACAACTGGCCATAGGCCCCTGGACTACGAACCCGACCCATCCAAACAGCACAGCACACACAGAAGCACAACTCAAATCCACGTACACACCCATTCGCGGCCACAAGCATTAACCTCTCACTCAATATACACACATACAACATTCACTCACGACTTACGCTCCGATGTTCACAGCCCATAAGCCTTGGGTTCGAAAGGAACCTCCCAGTAGTTGCTCAAGAGAGCGACAAATAATTAGTGAGAATCTAACGCTGGATACAACCAGCCACCAAGGCTACGTTTGAGAAGGGGAGGGGGAGGGACAGGAGGGGGAACAACCAATGTAGAAACAATACACTCAACTCACAGCGCAGGCGCACTTCAAGTGTCTGTAAGAGTCTTGTGAGAGAGCGTAATAGAAGTTTCTAGTAACGCAATTTCTTAAATACATGAAAATATCTGTGATATGACCCCCTGACCATCCAAGTTTCTAAGCTGAAGGCTAAACACAATTAAGTTACATCGGTTGATGACCAAAGTTTCCACTTTACTATCCCCAGCACATTCACTGCTCAATCAATCAAAGTTAAATAATACAACAATAGCAATGCTCACAATACTTTGTGGCAGTAAAATCCATTACCTTCGGATATGTCCCCTTAATCGTTACGTTAATATTTACACATCCCCCAGAAAACAAAGTAAGATTTCCAGAATGCATCTCCAAGTTATTCGCTTGATTTAAAGTTATTTCAAAATGCGGTTTCACTGAACTTAATAATTAAATAAATTTAAATGATTTAATGAAATCTTAAAGGACAACAAATTCTATCTCCGCGGACTCTGGTTTCTTCACAAATTCCTACGCAATTGTGTTCTCACAATTCTAAAATCCTGTGATGTTTATCTGTTTATTCCTATTGGCTGGAAAAGAATTATTACATCATTCACGTCCAGTTTATATATCTTGTTTCATGACCTCACACTTTAAATCTAATCTAACCCTAGCCATTATTAACACTTGGATACCCTAATAATCTACGAACAAACCAAAAGCAACTCGCCATATAATTACGATGTCATATCTCGTCATAACATTTTATAAAGTTTGCGCACCCCTCACAGACAAACAATCATCACTACCATCGGTCTATATTTTGGACAGCCCTGAATTTGGCTGTTCTTGTTCACTGTACTCTAAGTCCATGGTATCAAATGCTCATTACGTCCCCAACTGAACAAATTTTACAGTATCTAATAACACTCAGGTTATTACCGGATGAAAATTTCAACTAAATCCAACATTTAACGTTCTCCCCGGCCGAGAAATATAATCTCAATTCCACGCGTGTCCCGTTATATCCCCGCTGTGCTCCCCTATCAGCTGAGGCCTTTCACCCCCAACCCGCTTGGCAGTTATACGATACACCTGGTCCATTCTACCTGACTGGCTTCTGAATGCTCCCCTTTAAACTCCGCCGACATAATTAAACAAATACGATATTTCTGACCAACAAAAATGCACATGGATTATACTTCAAAATGCCCACAATAATTATACACGTCGCAAATTAATACCAGCGCGGATTCCTTGTATATTGCTTTCCATTCCCAACATTATAAAATGAGCCTAGAAAAACGTTTCACTCCGTGACCAAATTCATCACACTATACTCTCGCCCGACAGCGAGCTTCCACTCGATTGAAAATGGGTAACTATGGATTTCTTATATTATTTACGTCAAAATTTCAGACAGAAAAATTTTACGTCGAATGAACATCTTAATTTGACATCACAAAATATAGGCAATAACACACGGAAATGACGATCTACATTGGACGTGATATCACTTCGAAACCCTATTCAATAACTTTTTACATCATACGGCACTCGCAAGACTTCAAAATGTATCCAAGTAGAAAATAAAACAAATGACTCTTTTTTGGTCGTATTCTAACATTTACAAAAACTTAATAGGGGACCAACTGCGTCGTATATACCCCATTCAAATACACATTCAGACATCATGAAACAAGATATAATAGGTAGTAAGATGGTAAGTCATATACCTTATGTTACGCCATCGGTCATCATTGGACTCACCAGCGACCCTGGCATTTTTATTTAGCCATTTTTACATTTCTGGTTTTACAGATCATTATATTTCTT
This sequence comes from Anabrus simplex, assembly GCF_040414725.1. Classification (NCBI taxonomy): domain Eukaryota; kingdom Metazoa; phylum Arthropoda; class Insecta; order Orthoptera; family Tettigoniidae; genus Anabrus; species Anabrus simplex. Next base: position 640,188,660 of record NC_090265.1, on the reverse strand, counting down.
CAGGTTTCCTGGAAATAAAGCATAAAAAAGAAAATGCCCTTCACTTGTTTTTGTTGAGCGCACACGGTAGACTGTATTTATTTCCGCACACGAATTACTTTCTTTATCACATAAAATTTTATTCGGTACTTTGACCGTCCTATCTGGTACAATTATTTCCACTCAAGAAAACTATTTCCACATGGAGTGAAGACCCCAGCCACATCTGCGGTTGAACTTAGTTTACTTTTGTTGTTTGATTTCACAGAGCAGCTCAACACTTTATCGCCCGCTTCGTAACACAAAATGCAGGAGAAGGAGACTTCGTCATGGCGTCCCTTCATTTTTATAGCAGTTACCCCCTCTCTTCGGGCATCTCCCTTTGCCGCCAAGAAAATTTCTATAAAATTTCTGACTTAACTAAACTGTAATTACAAGAGTTTTGAATGTGACTACATACTCGCTACATTTCCGGCGGTAGTGTTCATGGACATTTAAAATTTATACGTGTTCGATTTGTGGGATAAATGACCTCATTTGATAGGCACTATATTTTCGACTTGCCTTGGGCACGCCATATACACGCGCTTTGAAATAGTTCACAAAAATGACTTAAGATTCTTCCGCCGTTGACACGTGTGACTGACGTCACGTATCCCAGAGCGTGGGACCGAAGGTAATCACCCTCTTACCACGTGTCAATTCCATGCTATCAAGAATCGAACTTCTTATTAAATTGACAATTTATGCATAATATTCTTAGGGCACAAAGGTCATGGGTTCATATTTCCCCCAAGACACGAATTCCTTTCGCACAGTGACAAGGAATTTCCTTTAAAACAATCCAGATGGTGAAATTTCTAATTTCGACGTCTGATGAAACATGACCTTTGAACATAAATTCCTTTCTTCTCTTATGCAGTTTCTCATCTCCTGTTGTACGGATGTTGGTTGATGCCTTCAGCTTCCTGGTAGTTCTTGGTTACTTGGAGAGTTCGGGGTTGCGGGGTAGATCTCCGGTGAATTGTAGTTGACTTATTGGAAGTTAGGTGGTTTGTCCTTCCAACTTCTCGACGAACTTGCATTCACATCCAAATGCGAAGCTTCAGGGTTCAAATCCCTATCTTCATTACTGTCGTTGTCATTGCCTTTCTTCATTTTTGCAGGTGGTTTACCGTTCTTCCTTTTCATCATCCTCCTCATCTTCTTCATTTTAGCAGCTGACCTACCCATCTTCTTCATCATCATCCTTCTCATCTTCATTTTAGCAGCTGGTTTATCCTTCTTCTTCATCATCCTTCTCATCTTCATTTTAGCAGCTGGTTGACCCTTCTTCTTCATCATCCTTCTCATCTTCATTTTAGCAGCTGGTTGACCCTTCTTCTTCATCATCCTCCTCATCTTCTTCATTTCAGCAGCTGGTTTACCCTTCTTGGCATTTGCTTTAGCCTTTCTTGACGGACTATAATCGTCCTCGCTGGCATCCTCGTCTGAACTTTCATCACTCTCATCACTGCTGCTTTTCTTAGGCCTCTACTTCTTATTGGCACCAAATCGTTTAGGTTTTGCTTTTTCCTCTTCAGACCCATGCCATAGATCAGAACGTCTGGATTTGTAATTATTCCATCTTCTATTGGCTTCATTTCCACGATGATGTCTGCGTCTTTGGTAAGAATTTGCCCGACATCGACCCTGGTTCCTCCTAAATTGATCACGGCGTCTATTCCACTTTCCGTACAGGTAGCTAGGCTGTTCCCAGTTCTTACTATCCTGGTTTAGTATGGTTTCGAACCGTTGCCCATTACTCTCTTGTCTGACTACCTGCGAAACATCCCTATCCGGTCTACTCTCTTGGATATGGTTTACGACATTCACTTCGTTTTCCACATGCGTAACTACTTGTGGCGCTGATTTGAGAGACTTCATGTCACCTAGATGTTCAAGTATACTGTCCAGTTTAACATCCACTGTTCTTAATATCTGGGCGCTAACTTCCCCCTTAAGCAAGTCGAACTTCTTGTTGGTCTCCTCATGAGCGGATGTCATCTCTTCCTTCAAAGTTACGACTTTCTCTTGAGTATCTTTAAACTTGAAAGACCAATCTCCACTCATATCGAATATTTCCTTCGCCTGATCCTTCCCCAGTTCCTCAATATCTGCTTGTACCTCCTCAATACTCCTAGCCGTTTCTTCCTGAGTCCAGATACATCACATTCAGGGACATTAAACATATAAACTTAGATCATCTGAGAGTTGACGCCTTGAATTGTCCTTGGGATGACGTAAAAATATAAACGGTATCGATAAGAAAGTTGAAACTTTAAGTTCACTTATACTTGGTCTCCTTGATAAACATGCACCTAAGCGTACGGCCAAAGTCTCCCGACCTCCTTCTCCATGGCTGACCGATGACATTAAACAAATGATGTCTCACCGTGACGCGTTACACTGGCTCTACAGACGCACACACTCTTCCAATGCGCTTGAACAGTATCGAACACTTCGGAATAGAATTAAAGTAATAATTCGAAATAAGAAATTTTCTTTTTACAATCACCTGGCTGGAAATTTAAATGTGTCAAACACTTGGAAACAGCTTCGTTCCATTGGAATTGGGAAAGCTTTGCCGCAGCCATGTAATCCAGACATCTCTCTGGAGAGATTGAATGCTCATTTTTCTGAAATAAAAATTAAACCGGAAATACACATAATATCACAGGCTATAAAACCAGCTGAACCAGCCACCACCAAATAGGCCATTCTTTGAATTTCGCGAAGTCACAGAGATTGACATGAATCGCGAGGTATTATTAATCACATCATCTGCTGTAGGACCTGACGAAATACCCATACTCATAATACAACATATCATTGACATTATTCTTCTCACCATTACTCATATATACAACACGTGCCTCACAAGTGGCCTGTTCCCAAAAATGTGGAAAAATGCCATTATAAATCCTGTTCCCAAAACTTCCTCACCTGTACTTATAACAGTTTATCGACCTGTTTGCATACTTCCATCTCTCTCCAAGCCTCTTGAACGCATAGTACACGTGCAATTAACCGACTATTTAAATAAATATAAACTACTTGACCCTTTACAATCGGGTTTCAAAAAGGGACACAGTACGGCCACTGCCCTGCTGAAAGTTACAGACGACATGAGACGTGCTATGGACGAAAGGCAGGTGACGTTACTTACACTTCTTGATTTTAGCAGCGCTTTTGACACAGTAAATATAGACGTACTGGTTGCCAAATTGAAATCGCTTCACCTTGGACGGACAGCTCTTGAATTCTTTCTCTCATATCTTACGGAACGAAAACAACGAGTAATTCTTCAGAACAGGTCATCCGAATGGGTAATGAAATATTCAGGAGTACCACAAGGCTCTGTACTTGGACCACTTCTCTTTGTTATCTATATCAACGATATATCGACATGGCTAAGACACTGTAAATACCACTTGTATGCTGACGATCTACAGATCTATTATCATTCCAAAATTTCATACATCAATCAAGCAATAGGTTATATGAACTCTGACTTAAATAATATCTGTGCATATGCTCATGAAAACTGTATTTTAATGAATCCATCAAAATCTAAAGCTATTATTGTTGGGCAGACGAAGCAAATCAGCGCGGCAAAAAACAAAAACATTCCTCCACTAACTTTATCTGGTAAAATTATTCCGTACGAAAACTCGGTAAGAAATCTTGGTGTAATTATAAACGAGAATCTTAACTGGGGAGAGCACATTACAAATATCTGTAGAAAAGTGTATGCGCCCCTTCACCCACTAAAATATCATCAAAATATGCTGCCACTAAACATGAGAATTAGGCTTATAAATACTCCTATCCTCCCTATATTTTCCTACTGTGACGTAGTACTAATTGATGCCACGAGAGAACAACTAGGCCTAAACCGATTACAACGTGCTATGACCTCATGTATTAGATTTATCTTTTCCTTACGCTAAGATGTTCATGTTACCCCTTATTATCGACAACTTTCCCTTCTAAAATTTGAACAATATAGAAACCTCCACGTGACAGTATTAATCTTTCGAGTATTAAAAGAGAATATCCCATACTACTTATCTTCACAACTCAATTTCCTATCCTCTTTCCACCAGCATAACACACGCTCCGCCAGTACACTTGCTATCCCTCTCAGCAGGTCAGCAGCATTTAGCCGTTCCTTTGTTGCAAACGGAGCTAGAATATGGAATTCTCTCCCCCACAACATTAGAGCCATAAATTCCTAAAATTCCTTAAATTCCTTCAAGTTGTCTTGCCGTGAGCATCTCCTCGATGTGTGCCGCCAGGCTGAATGAATCTGGTAGAGTGAATGTGTGTATGAATGTACGTTTACTGTGCATATGGTATTTTGTGTCATTCAACTTTTAATTTGTAACGATAGTTTTAAGACATGACTAAGAATATTTATAGAGTTTATGTTATATTGTTTCATACCTTGTTTCTAGTTTGTAATGGTAGTTTCACCGGGCGAGTTGGCCGTGCGCGTAGAGGCGCGCGGCTGTGAGCTTGCATCCGGGAGATAGAAGGTTCGAATTCCACTATCGGCAGCCCTGAAGATGGTTTTCCGTGTTTTCCCATTTTCACACCAGGCAAATGCTGGGGCTGTACCTTAATTAAGGCCACGGCCGCTTCCTTCCAACTCCTAGGCCTTTCCCATCCCATCGTCGCCATAAGACCTATCTGTGTCGGTGCGACGTAAAGCCTCTAGCAAAAAAAAAATGGTAGTTTTAAGATAAGATTATGAATATTGCTCTCAGATGTGCATTGTTAATGAAGTGTGGTTAAGTGTAAGATAGGACCATGAGTCCTAACTTCGCCACTACAAATAAAGGCAAATATAATAATAATAATAATAATAATAATAATAATAATAATAATAATAATAATAATAATAATAATAATTTTCTTATATCCTCTTCTACCTCTGTCTGCAGATCGGCCCTAAGCTCAGCTTGATCTGACATCAACTGCTTATGTTGTTCCCTACTTTCGTTGACGTGTCTATCGAGGTCTCCTCTAATTATGTCCTGATTTTCCCTAAGAACACGATGTAGCTCGCGAGTTTCTATGAACTGCTGATCAATTTTAAGTTTAAATTCACCAATGTCCTTCCTAATATCCACGCTAGCTTCTTTACAACTTTCCTGCGTGTCCTGCACTTTAATATCAACATTTTGAACAACTTCCTTCAAGTCCTTCCTACACGCCTCTACACTATCTAACTGTTGATAGATTTCAAACTCTCCTTTATACTTTCACATAGTTCCTTCCACTCCTTCCTATCGGCTTCTATAATCTCCTTCATGTCCTTCCTGTCTGCCTCGCTAATCTCCTTCATGTCCTTCCACATTTGGAGAAACTGCCCTTGGGCCAATTCTCCCTCCTGCATAGACATACTGTATTTAATTGAAAACGATTGGTCATCGGTGAGCCCGCGACTTCCACGGCGTATAATAAGAATACAAACGATAAACATCACAACATCCTCCTATCTAACACATCACACTGTTCATGCAACATTCTCTAAACATTTATTTAATAAAAATGTGAAATTCAATGTTCACTCGATCAAAGTGATCAGTCAAAACACTCAAACCAGTATTCAAAATTTTGGGAAATTACTCTAACACGTACTTAAATTATACCTTTCATTCAGTAGATAAATTATTCTCATAGTGGTATCTCCTAGCCTTGCTCATCGGGCGTTTATCTATTTCTTCGAGTTCACTCTAAACTCTGGCGCACTATTTTATCATTCATAACGTGGCATAGCCTCAACATTATTTCTCATTTCCTCCAGTACACGATTTTTTTCAAAATATCCTTATCGTTATCGTGACTTAAGTTTCCTCATCGTTATCGTGACTCAAGCCCTTACGTTTGGCGCCAGTTTACTGATCGACCAACGTATAACAATCCTACAATTGGTCATCATTTCACTGATGTCAACCAACCTGACTTGTAGTTCTTCCTTCGAAGTACTTAGGCCCTCTCTTAAGTGACTGAAGCCACCACGTTGGAAGCCATTTTAATGAACTATTTTGGTCCATATTGAGGGATACCTACCTTTCTTACCTATCAGCAAAGTTCATGAGATCTGTCTCTTGGGTCGTATCGGGTTCTTCGTCACTTGCTGAGGTAAAGGTAGGGTTCAGTAATTCTAATCTATCTACTTGAATGAAAGGTCTGTTTAAAATATTCCTATTTGTTCATGAAATTCTGAAGCATTCTGATTTGTCAACGGTATCATTGAAATTAATGGTGTCCACTGGACACCACAATCATTTTTATTACATATAAGGTCAGAACACTGGTGTGAGCCTTTGACGTAACTGCCTGATGGGCATTCTTACTAGAAACCTGGCTCTAAGCACAGGTAGTAAGATGGTAAGCCACATAACTTATGTTACGCCATCGGTCATCATTGGACTCACCAGCGACCCTGGCATCTTTATTTAGCCATTTTTACATTTCTGGCTTTACAGATCATTATATTTCTTCAGGTTTCCTGGAAATAAAGCATAAAAAAGAAAATGCCCTTCACTTGTTTTTGTTGAGCGCACACGGTAGACTGTATTTATTTCCGCACACGAATTACTTTCTTTATCACATAAAATTTTATTCGGTACTTTGACCGTCCTATCTGGTACAATTATTTCCACTCAAGAAAACTATCTCCACATGGAGTCATGACCCCAGCCGCAATGGCTAAAATCTGCGGTTGAACTTAGTCTACTTTTGTTGTTTGATTTCACAGAGCAGCTCAACACTTTATCGTCCGCTTCGTAACACAAAATGCAGGAGAAGGAGACTTCGTCATGGCGTCCCTTCATATTTATAGCAGTTACCCCCTCTCTTCGGGCATCTCCCTTTGCCGCCAAGAAAATTTCTATAAAACTTCTGACTTAACTAAACTGTAATTACAAGAGTTTTGAAGGTGACTACATACTCGCTACATTTCTGGCGGTAGTGTTCATGGACATTTAAAATTTATACCTGTTCGATTTGTGGGATAAATGACCTCATTTGATAGGCACTATATTTTCGACTTGGCTTGGGCACGCCATATACACGCGCTTTGAAATAGTTCACAAAAATGACTTAAGATTCTTCCGCCGTTGACACGTGCTACTGACTTCACGTATCCCAGAGCGTGGGACCGAAGGTAAATCACCCTCTTGCCACGTGTCAATTCCATGCTATCAAGAATCGAACTTCTTATTAAATTGACAATTTATGCATAATATTCTTAGGGCACAAAGGTCATGGGTTCAATATCAAGTTTGGTGGAAATATATCCAGTAGTTTCCAAGTTATAGACAAAGAGACAAACAAAAAACAGACAGACACCAAAACTGAATATATGCAGATGGTCATTATTACACCTGAAACGGATCACTGTACGGAAATTTCGCCAAAATTGTCAATGTACAGACACACTCTAGAACTGCAGACCTTTATTTCGATAGTTACTGCTTTGAAACTGTACGACGTATCTACAAACGTACTTCACCATCAGACGCCCCTTTCAGTGCTCTATATGGTTGATCCTATGACATCTTCTCGTATCTCCTATATTTATGGGTTAGATTGAGTTAGAATCATGGGTGAAATTTTGTACAGTTTTCACATACTACCGTACTTTATTTTTTTGATACTCATGTGACAGGTAGAAACATAAAATTTGGCTATAACATGACCAATGGTCATGTCAATGTGCGTGCCGAATGTCATGATTCTACCTTTTCTATAAGTGTGCCAAATGATAACATATACGTGTAAAAGTAAAAAATCAACTTGAAATCGAGAAATGCAGCTGTATTTAACGTATTAGGGATAGAAATACGACGAAAAGTTATAGGACAAAAGTTGTAGATCTCTCCAAAATGAAACGCCATTTGCTTTCTGACTTGTGATACGACTTACTGATTAGCCACCAATTACCCCGAAACGAAGGTCTGCACCGTCGTTAAAATTGCATCCATATTTCGGAATTTTCCTGGGCCAAAAGTTATACATTTGCATAGCTTAGAATATTTCCTCAAAGAAAAGAGTGTCCAACATTTGGGATTAGCACTCGCATACATACATGGTAATTAAGGAAGAAAATAATGCAGTTTAGTAAGTTGAAATTAATAGAAAATGGATTATAACTGAGGACATCCGGATGACGAAAAAATATGTAAATACCAAGTGAATGTATTGGAAAAGCAAACGCTCCTCAATAAATTATGCCGGTGTGAGTTACGGATATAAGAAAGCGGTAATCGGAGAGAAATTTAGGCGCAGGTAATCAAATAAGAAGATGAATATTTGTGTTATGACTTAAGCTATTCGAGGACGGTTATAACCTCCAATGACATTCCGCCAATATCCCGCAGAATGGCCGATTGACGACTCTCTTGCTTTCTACCCAAGGAACGACGACGAATTTAAAGCAATGATGAGGAAAATGGCAATAGCCTACGTTAGTTCCCTGCTGGCAAGCAGTCAGAGACGTTGCCATGGTAACCCATATATTCGTTGTCGGTCTGTCGGTCACTGAATGCAGAGCATGGTATCGGCAGAAAATAGTACATTTCTCCGTCATTTGAAGAGTAAGGTAAATTATGAACATAACGAAAGTTGTTTATAATGAAGATACCTTTCACATACGGTCCACAGAGTTTACAGAAAATCAATAGTATAAGAGAAAATGGAGGAAAACCGTTGTGATTTTCATATAAAACCCCCGTCTTTTCAAAGATTTTAAAATGATATTGATATGGAAACCTCCCCCGGGAGGAGTATACTCTAAATATGAAGTTTAGTTGAGATATATCCAGCCGTTTCGACGTGATGGTGGAACAGACAAACAGACACGAAAAGTAAAAACCACCGATTCGGTCTTGAGTTGACCTAAAACGGATAAATATTTGAAAATTTGGCAAAACAAAAGGAATTACAGACAGCGGACCCCCTACAACTTTATTTATAAGATTAGTGTATGATGGAAGCAGTGAAGGTAAAATGGCTGTCAGTTTTCGAGTTGGCTTTGAAGATGAACTGTTATATTTGGAATATCTGGAACAAAATGGAAATGGACGCGAAGGTATAATAGTGGAGATAGATGATCCTGTTTCTGCTATCAACAGACTGTTCACTGCATTGACGTATTACGCCACTGGTTCCTTAACACAATTGTGATACTACTAATATGCACAGAACAACAGCAGCTCTGATATACACGACATGGGTAATATTATAGCTTCTGCAATTATGCCACAATATCGGTTTCAAAATCCCAAAAACTGAATGACCTTCCTCTCTTTTATTCTTCTATGTTTCTAATAAGTACTGTCAGCAAAGAAAAAATGAATATTCCTGCTTTTAACAAAAGAAATACGAAATCACCGAAGCGCGTGCACTATTCTGCGATGGCAAGTTAAAACATCACGCTAATGTTTAATTCCACTGCCTGGTAAACATGCCTAACTAAATCTATGTATTAAAAAAATGTATGAAAAATAAAGTCAGTCAGTCAGTCAGTCAGTACGGCCATTCTATCCGGTCGATTCCTTCATTGTTTTGTTTTTCTAACTGAAAGGTATCCATGCACAGATTTGTCATCAGGTACTATAAATCACTTAACTTCCGCCTTCCTCAAATGATTTGATTTTCAATTCTTTGTCTCTTTGAAGCAATCATGTCTTTGGCCTAAGAACACTCAGTGGATCAAGCTCTTTCATTTTAGCTCTTAACTATTCAAATTGGTTGCTTCTGAGGAAAGTTATGAGTGCACATTCAATTTGACGTCTCATTTCTTCGACATTTTTTCTCATTGAAGCAATCATATCTTTCGTGTTAATTGAGGTACGCAGTTCGTTTTGGTCAAAAACACTCAGTAGATCAAGCGCTTTGTTGTGAGGTAATAACTTCTTAAATTGGTAGATCCTAAGAAAAGTTATGAGTACATTTGTCTCCATGACGGAGATTTTTGAAGGACTTTTTAACAGTTCGGCGCGTATTGTTTTTCTAAGGAACGTTTAATTCATTTTCTTTGTGTGATGTATTTTCAAGTGTTTTCTTGACATAATTTTACATTCTATAACCATAGCAGATCATGCGCTTTATTTAATTAACTCGAAACTTTGCAAATACTTTGCCAGCGGGAAACTGCTAGTATTGATTAAGAATGGTGCTCCACACTTCCTTCTAACCAGTCCCTACATTTAAACCATGTTTACGTACACACCGGTTAGCCGAATATTAAACAAGTTTGGTGCACTTGACCATAAATGTGATAATTGCGCTTTTTTATTGGAGGAAAATAATTGTATTCTTAGTCGCAACTTTGGTAGACAGACACGAAGTTCTTCTTCGACGGACAATAGCATATTTAGTCATTTCTTTTAAATGTCCGTCAAAGGCGAAAACGCTTGTTTACATGAATAAGATACTGAGAATTAAGTGGCTTCGGCATTCGTAAGGCGATGAGCTGGTCCACTGTCGGCTGTTCTAAGAATTGTCTTCTTCGTGATTTCCTATTCTCCTCATTAAGGCGATTGCCGGGACAGTTCCTTCTATAGGCTATGGCCGTTTCCCTCTGAGAATAATAATAATAATAATAATAATAATAATAATAATAATAATGGGTTTACATCCCACTAACTACTTTTATGGTTTTCGGAGACGCTGAGGTGCCAGAATTTTGTCCCGCAGGAGTTCTTTTACGTACCTGTAAAAATCTATTGACACGAAGTTGATAACAACAACCACCACAACATATCTCCTGGCCTGAGAGAGAGCGTCACCATTTATAAGGCCCGCTGTATCCTATCAGGGTACGGAATGAAAGCTACAATAAATTTAAAAATAAAAATGCAATGCAGAGAATTGGAGTAATATGTTTAAAGTTTCGTGCGAGACGGAGCAAATCCATATGTCAAGACATCAACTAAATTCTTGTACAACGACCAATGCAGGAAGCCAACAGTTGAGCTTTATGACTAGTTCTAAAATATGCAATTTCACGGAGCCCTGCTTGGTAATCGCTGCTGTAAGGTCCTTATAAAATCAAATCAAACCCCATGGGTGTCGTGTGGTCGGCACGGCGAATCCTCTCGGTCGTTATTCTTGGCTTTAGAGACCGGGGCCGCAATATCACCGTCAGATAGCTCCACAGTTGTAATCACGTAGGCTGAGTGGACCTCGAACCAGCCCTCAGATCCAGGTAAGAATCTCTGACCTGGCCAGAAAGCGAACCCGGGGCCTCCGGGTAAGAGGCAGGCACGCTATCCATGCACTGCGGGGCCGGCTAAAGTCCTTATATGACTTGGAAAAGTTTTAGTCATACAAAATGATCATGTTCATAACGTACAAACAGAGCGCAAATTTTATTTATTTATTTATTTATTTATTTATTTATTTATTTATTTATTTATTTATTTATTTATTTATTTATTTATTTATTTATTTATTTATTTATTTATTTATTTATTTAGTTAGTTAGTTAGTTAGTTAGTTAGTTAGTTAGTTAGGATTCGAACCTTCTCCGAAAGTTTAAACTGCTGAGCTAGCAAGAAATAAAGATGTTAACAGGCCATTACCTTGTTGGAGATCTGTTGCCCGAAGAAAGAGGCGCGTCCCGCCCCCTGCTACATATCCACACACTAAGAAAGATGTTACTGAAGTGGCCCTGAGACAAGAAAATCAGCAGTTTTTATACCCTCGTGGAAAGTTCGAGGCCTTTCATGAATGATAACAACCCGCCCACAAACTTTTATTGGATAACAGCGTATTTTTTGCATACTTTTGAAATAAAATAACTGGTCGTGAAATAAGGGTGCGTAAATTATGCAAGAAAAATTACTAGATATTGTACGCTGTATATTATACTAATGCATACTTTTGCAATATTAAAAAAAATGGTCAAATCTTAAACTATTCTTTGGTACCCTGGCAACGTTCGGTAACCTGAAACGAACAATACCGTACATTAACCTTAGTTTTACCGTAATTTCGCGTACAGATTAAAAGTTGTAATTGAAACGGACTCTAAAAGCTCTTACCTTAGATTTCATCAGTTTTATCGCTGGCCTCCAGCTTGGATTTCTCCGCTTGATGTATCATCAGTGGCAGCGGCGATCTGACGGTGTCCGGACATTTGCGGTCACCACAAAATCGCGGACATTTGGGGTTACTGAGATATACTTCTGGCCACTCACAGAAATTCCCCAGCAGTCACAGGAGATTTGCGGTCAATGCATCAGGGGATAGGCCTCATCTCGGAGTATACCCGCTAACCTGCCTGGGTTCCCACTCGCTCGCTTCGAAAACAACATTGTTTTCTCTGGCACCCATGATTTCGGGACTGATACCTACAGCCATCATTGTGCACATAACAATAGTTATATGTACAGAACGTATAGGGAAAGTCAATATGGAATCGTCATCTGAGTGTGTCTGAAGGAGATGAACAAGTCATGTCATGTTTATGGACATATTCAATTTTGCAATTTATAAATAAAGTATAAAACATCCCAATGTATATTGTGTTGAAAGCTGGATTAGGTCAGATGATGGGTTTTTGAGCGAGAATGTCTTAAAATTGAGGCATGGTTGAAACACGTTTAAAAACGGGTACTTTTGCGTTCCACCTGCGATAAAAATATTCACATAATTACAAATTCAAACCCTAACGTAAAATTAAAATGAAGCGAGGAAAATGATGACTTCATTGAATTTTCTGTAGGTCCATGGGTTATTTAATGAACAATCTCCAAATTCGACCACATATAATAATCTCATCGACTCACTTTTGCCAAAACGTTAGTCTAGAACGAGCAAGCAGGAACTCAGGCAAGTTAGCGTGGATATCCCGAGATTAAGCTAATGAGCGCCCCTCCCCAAAATGCTGCTTTGACCGCAAATCTCCTGAGAGTGCTGGGGAATTTCTGTGAGTGGGGAAAAATTTATTTCAGAGAACGCAAATATCCGGCAACCGACCCGACCGGTAATGCAGGCGGAAATTTTCCACGTTTTGGCGGCGAGAACTTTTTGCAGCTAGTAACAACTATTTTTGATTTCACCAATACCGATACAGAATTACAATAATTTTAAAAAGGGCGTATAGCTCTTATATATACCGACAGTCTCTCAGATCACTTTTTCGTCACAGAATACAATGAAAAACACACCCACGAAACTAGGCTATTAATTTAATTTCGTGTGGCTATTTCTAGCCGAGTGCAGCCCTTGTAAGGCAGACCCTCCGATGAGGGTGGACGGCATCTGCCATGTGTAGGTAACTGCGTGTTATTGTGGTAGAGGATAGTGTTATGTGTGGTGTGTGAGTTGCAGGGATGTTGGGGACAGCACAAACACCCAGCCCCCGGGCCACTGGAATTAACCAATGAAGGTTAAAATCCCCGACCCGGCCGGGAATCGAACCCGGGACCCTCTGAACCGAAGGCCAGTACGCTGACCATTCAGCCAACGAGTTGGACACTAGGCTATTAATAGTCATATAACAATGGCGAGGGTCGGCGACTGACCACAAAAAAGTTCCTTAGTAATAATTTTTTCTTACTGGGAAATTTCTTGTGCAGTTTTCTGTCTTGGTATGTTGTAGGCCTACACATTGTCACAAAAATCAGTCTTCGGTAGCAATTCATTGTTGATTTATAGTAATCGCTACCAGTAAATGTGAATATTGAATTGGTTCTATTCAAGCTTTCAGCTAATCCAAACTTTGTAAAATATATGAAAAAACTCGAAAATTTTAAAATTCCGAAATAGATGATTCAAAATTGCGATGCATAAATTACGCGAGTAAATACGTGAAGTTTTAAATTTTAGTTAATGGTATTTAAATAATCGATGATAATTGTGTAACAACTGTTGGTTGCATTGTTCACCACCAAAAATTTATCTGGAAATTAATCACATGTTGACAGGCTGAGAAATTTTAAATCCAGGAAATACACCTCGCAGTCATTGTTTGTCAAGTTGAGTGATAATGGGATGGAAAATTACAATAGTGCCTTCAGCAACCCTTTTTTCGTCAGCACGACATCACAATGGTCTGACGCCGGGTCGACGGCTTGTCTGGTACAGCGCTGGCTTTCTGAGCCAAAATGGTGGGTTCGAATCCCTGCTCAGCCTGGCTGTATTTAAAGGTACTCAAATACGCCAGCCTCGTGCCGGCTGCATTTACCAACACGTAAAACAACTGCTAAGAGACAAAATTTCCGGCACCTCAGCGTTTCTGAAAACCGAAAAAATTGTTCGTGGGAAGTAAAACTAATAACACCATCTCAGTTGTAATAGGAAAGCAATGATTTACTTACATTTTATACTATAGCATATGCCACCGTTCCCACGGTCTAGTGGTACGAGTCTGTTTCTTACCGGGAGGCGCCGGATTTGATTCCCAGCCAGATCCGGGATTTTTACCAGGATATGACGGCTGGTTCGAGGTCCACTTAGCCTATGTCGGACTGTATCGGGAGGTACACCTCAACTCCGCACATGGTTACGTGAACGATGTTGATCCACGAAATATCACTGCAATAGTTGTCACAAACGAAAGGTAATCATTGATTTACTCAAATAAAGTCTCAAATCCCAGGTTGATTAAGAAATACGTCGTTACTAGCAAGAAATATGTATACGTATTTACTGGCTGTAAATAGGAGTCCATTGTGTTGCATTCCGCTGCTTGCGCCGTCTTTTCTTTCTTTCTTGAGGTCCAGGGCTGACACCGGTGAATGGGAGTGCTATGTCTGCGATTTTTGTTATCTTTGGCCGTATGTCTTGCATTCCGCTGCTCGCGCCGTCGTTTTTTTTTCTTGAGGTCCAGGGCTGGCACCAACTAGCTCTCTTTCTAGCGAATGGGAGTGCGGGTATTTTGTTGAAAAATAGCATGATCCCTGGACCAATACACATATATATGAATGAATGAATGAATGAATTAATTAATTAATTTATTGAACTGAACATAACAGGCTTTCGCCCAGGTACAATGTTCCAATGCAGACTATTTATAGCTAGGCACTAACTACTTACTACTTAACTACTTCTAAATCTACTTTGTAGCATCTTGCACATGGGCGGATCGCCAGCTCCACATGCAAAACACCACCTAACTAAACTAACTACTTTACTACATGAATATATACTAAATCTATCCTAAATCTGTCTGGCCGCGACATCACCCCTGGTGAGGAACTGCTACCACTCTTCCCTGGGATGTCACGACTAGACATGTCTCATGAGGCTCGGAAACCGAAACCTCATAGACCCTTTAAGCTGTCAATGTTACTTCCTCACCACTCCTTCCTGTAACAACCCACATGTGTGCGGATTGCCTAGCTCTACATGTGGGCTGTCACACCTCTATTTCACTACCGAGACGGAATCCATAACTCGGCTCATCTTTCACTGTCTCATTGACAACTTTTCCTCTAACCTAACACTATTCACTACTTTACTCTACTCTACATGTGCTGACATACCGAATCAACACTTTAGCTTGAGATAGGTCAGGCATATCTCCCCCTCTTCCAACTCTACTGTACGTCAGCAGCCAAAAACAAACTAACAAAACCAAACTAAAATAAAACCAAAATAAAACGGGCAGACAAAAACCAACAACCTCATTAGAAGGTATACAGTACGGCTTACATATCAATGAATTGAATCTACTAATTAGAAATATACAATACCTAAGGAACAAAGAAACAAAACTGAACAAATATAAAAAACGAAACATAAATCTAAACTTCGCCCTTACTTATCAGTGAGTTATACTATATAATGTTCCGTATCTGTGAATAAATCGAATATATTAATTCCACACGACCGATTGAAAACAATGAACGGACATCACCCCCTCCCCTCCCCCCCCCCCATCCAAGGATGGCCACCAATACGGGGGAGAGACCGTCCGATCATCGCATCCATTACTATCACATGTCACTGGTTCTGTTCAGTTTCGAACTGTCACTTACTTGTAACTTGTACCATATTCAGTTATAATCTACTACACACAGACATATTCATTAATAGTTACTTACATATATCTTTGAACGTAGCTACATGTAATTATCTCTGTTTTCTTTACATTTTTTCCGAAATACCTCTCATAATATTAAATAATTTGGCTATCTTTCCCGGTTTCTTCCATTCTCTGCTTAATAGACTAGAGAGTGTGTACAGTACATTTTCATTTAGAATTTTGTCCAATTCTTTCCTTTTTATGTATTTCTCTCTAATGTTTCTTGTTTCTTTGCAGTCCTTAATCAAATGAGCGACTTCCATATTTGAATTACATAAAATACATTTATTTTCGTCATTTTTTCTCTTAAAGCTTTATTTTTATACACTCCCACCAGCCACCAGATTATTCCTCTCATTACCCTTTTTGTCAACATTTGTGTCCTTATTGTCATATTCTCACTTATTTTACAAAACTCTATTAGTGTTCTCTTACTATTGCATTCTGTCCTAATTGTTTGTCTTTCTATATCTTTCACTCTTTGAACTACTTTCTTATGCAATCTCCTGTCATCCCTTTCAATATTAGTCACCCAGTATGATCCCATTCCTATGTACTCTAGAAGCTTCTTCACCCCATCTACCCAATAGCCTTCATTTAAATGCTTAATTTGGTGATGGTAGGCTAAGCCTAATATTTCACCACCTCCCCCAGTCTTTAATCTCAACCAATACTTGACTATTCGCTTAGCAATCTCAGCTCGCATACTCACCCCTTCACACATCATTCTTACTCCACTGTTTGCAGTACAGTTAGGTAGTCCCATAATTATTTTGGCAAATTTGCTAACGATTACATCTAAAGCTACAATTCCCTGATCTACTCCCCAAATTTCTGATCCATACAGTACTTTAGCTTTAACTATTGCATTAAATATGTTTTCCTGGATTTTGTATTCTACGTTAGGCATCTTTTTATCTAATATTTTGCTACTAGCCAAGGCACTTATTCCCCCCATTTTTGATCTTTTTATTTGGTCAGACCAGTTTCCATTACTACTTATAATCGTCCCTAAGTATTCGATTTTTTTACCACTTCTAACTTTGTCCTACCCATCCACCACTGTTCACTCTTAGAATGCTTAACACCCATTTTACAGACCATTACTCTGGTTTTCTGTGGGTTCACCTTTAAATTCCACTCTTTGCAGTAGTTCTCTACCTCATTAATACTATTTTGCATCTTGCTGGGTGTTAATGCAAGTAGAATGATATCGTCCACAAAGATTAGGCCTGGAATATCTTGGCACTCAAGACATGGAGAAGGTCCTTTTTCAAATTCTTTCGAGTGGAAAATATCGTTAATAAACAATAAAAATAATATGGGGGACAGTTTAAACCCTTGTTTAAGGCCCACTTTAGAAGTTATCTCTCCCACTACTAAACCATTCTTAACTTTGACTGAACATTTAAATTCCGAATATATATTACCAATTGCTCTTATAATTTTAGCTGATACTCCGATCTGCCCCAACTTATGGGCAACAGCTTTTCTACTCACCGAATCAAAAGCCTTTTCTAAATCAATTACGGTAATGTACGACTTGCCTCTTTTCTTTCCGATATATTTAACTACTATTGTTTTAACTACCATTATATCGTCACTAGACCTCATTCCCTTTCTGAATCCTGCTTGTAATCTCGACAGGATCGAGTACTCCTCTGCCCAATTCATTAATCTTTTTGCCAATATCCCTGTGTATATCTTGCTTAAAGAATCTAGCAACATAATCCCTCTATAGTTACTTGGGTTAGATCTCTCTCCACGATTCTTGTATACAGGACAGATGATACCTTCTTGCCATGATTTAGAGAATCTAGCTCCCTCGAAGATCTTGTTAAATATTTTGACTATACTAGCTTCCTTCCAGAATTCATTGTTTATTCCTGAAATTGCTCCTGCTTTCCCTTTCCTCCCTTTCTCTAATATTTCTTTTACTTCAGCGGTAGAAATTTCCTTATCTAAATCGGGCAGGGAGCACCGCAATCCTCTCGAGATTCCCCTCTTCTGAACATCCTGTTTCCAACTATCTTCACCACTTAATAATTTACTAAAGTAATTTATCCATTCTCTATGGCTTATATTTACCTGGGTTATATTTTTTCTATCCTTAAAAATTTGATTTATTTTAAGCCATACTTTCTTAGTATTATTATTCAGAGCCTCTCTGTTTAAGTTGTCAGTTTGTTTCTTCTGCCACAAAACTTTAGTTCTTACCAATAATTCTTTATGCTCTTTTCTTTTGCTACAGAATGCAGTTCTTGGTTCCTGCCCGCCTATTTTTCTGAATGTGTCTGGGGCTTTCATAACTTCTGATTTTTTTTGTCTGCATTCTTCATTGTACCACCAACTATTTCTTTGTATTCTTACCTCCCGAGCCCGCATCTTATATCCTGCCATCAGTATTGAGTTTTCTAATAGCTTCATCGCCTCGTCTATTTTATTATCTTCCATCGCGGACTTGATTCCTATCTTGATCATTTCAAAGGACCTACCTTCAAAATATTCCTTGAATTCTGCGCTGAGGTCTTCTCTCCATATATATTTTGTCACTAGCCTCTCTTTAATATTATTTATATAATTCCCCCCAGTATTCTCTTCCGTGCTTACCATATTAATAATTATGGGTAAGTGATGCGATTCTCCCCAACCTTTAACATTTATCCTCTTAACGAGTGGTAATGCCTCTCTAGAACATAATACTAGGTCAATTGCACTACCACCCATTTCTGTTATAAACGTTAAATTACCCAGTTCATCTCCTGGTCACCACCCATTTAAAATATAGAGTTCTTCTGTACCACATAATTCTAACAGTTTTCCACCATAGTTATTGCAAACTTTATCTTGACTAATTCTTTTTCTAATTATTATTTCCTCAGCCTCTTTACTATAAATTGGTTTTAAGTCTGCAATCCTCGCATTAAAGTCCTCCATTATTACAATACCTATGTCTTCATATATATTCCTTAATCTGTTTACTTCTAGTGCTAATTCTGTGAAGAATTCCTTGTTTGCCAATGTCGAGTCCTCGGGAGGATTGTATACAAAACCGAAACATAGATTAACCTCCCTGTTCTGTTTTACCCTTGTTTTCACCCTTGTTTTCTATTATTTCAATTTTCTCCTTTATTTCTTCCCTTATCAAGGTTAGAATACCACCGGGATGTCTACCTTTACGAGCATTCCTGCCCCTTGCCTTACTATACGTTTTAAAACCTTCAATATGTACTTCATATCCCGGTGCTATCCAACTCTCAACAAAGGTAATGATGTGCATTTCTGACATTAACAATTTCACCTGTTCATTTCCTAACTTGCTCAAGAAACCTTCAATGTTGACCATACCAATATTCCATTCTAGTTATTTATTACTTTTACTCTCAGACGAGTTGCTTGTCTTACTCCTAGTTATTCTCTTTTTCTCCAGTTCTATAATTCTACCCTCTGGTGAAGTAACTATTTCTTTGTCTAAATTGTCTTTCTGTCCTTTGTCCTTTCTAATCCATAAGTCTATTACACTCAAGGATTTACCTTTCCCAGCCAGACTCTTGGTTCTGTCATCAGGTGTGCCGCTACTTCCTGGATTCGTGTCGACTCGACAGTCAGCTGTTTGTCCATCCTCCTCCACTAGGTGTTAGTCACTCTGCCATCTTCTGTTCCTCTGTAGAGTATGCAGATCGCTGTTGTCATCAGATTGTACGTTATCAGCCACTGACACACATATATATATTTTAAAGGAAAATAGCATGATCCCTGGACCAATAAATCGTTTAATGAATCAGTTAATGCACATGAAGTGACAGCCCATCAAATTACATCGAATGAGAAAAATCAATAAAACGACATCAAAGAACTTCAGTGAGCAAAGACATCACAGACGACAGTGTTGGACGAACAAAACACTTACGGAAGCGCTGCGACGTAGCAGAAGTAGTTGTTGTAAGGCAGTAAAGTATGTATTCTCTAAAATAAAATATTTCGTATTATTTCTTAATCAACCTGGGATTTGAGACTTTATTTGAGTAAAAGCAATTACTATCTCCCATTTGTGACAAATATTACAATGATATTTCGTGGATCACATTCGTTCACATAACCCCGCACATTTAAAAGAAGCGCCTTAAAGAACGCTGTCTCACACACAAAACGTGAAACAGCTACAGCATGAAGTCGGGACTTTGACCAGAAGATGTCACCATAAGATTACTGAGTAATGTGCTATTTTGAAGTTGCCTAAACTGACTGGACTTATTTGTTTTGTTTTGTTTTGTTCAAGAAGTTTAAACTTTTCTCCAGAGATGTCATTACAAAAACTGAGGTAATGTACTCTGGTGCAAGGTAAAAGAATTAGTGATTTAAAGTTTTTTGTTCTTATGTTTTCTCCACTAAATTAATGTTCATTAATTTTTTTATTTCACGGTTTGCAACACTTCTTTCTCATTCCTCCAGTTTTTGAATCTGGCCAATCATGAATTTTCTGTAATTATTTTCCAGCCAATAATAGGTTTCTTGTACCTTTTGAATTTGCCAATAAAAATGAGAGGATGTGTCCGGATTTAGTCCAGAACCCTCTCGAACCGTCTCCTCGGGTATATAAGCTGAGGCTTTTCTGTCTACCTTGTCTTACTAATCGTCGTCTTACTGAGTGTGTGTGTTAAGACAGGAGGCGGAGCACCTCATTCTTCGCCAGGCAGTTCAACAGCCAAGGTAATGACCATCAGTCTTATTTTTCTGTAGCTACATTCGCAAACTTACACGAGGGGAAGGTTCTAATTTCTAACTATGTAACCACCCGTTTTCTAAAATGTAAACTTCTTTCTTTCGGCTAATGTAAAATTTCAGAAAGTCTTAAACTGTAAATCGGGGATAGAGAGTGAGTTACCCTCTCGAGTTCCCCCTCAATTTATTTTGAGGTGACTGCGGTATTATAACTATTTATTTTCCTGTAATGCATTAATTTACCCTTTCACTCTAGTCACCTCAGTAGCTTGGCATTAGCCTCTGTATCATCGGGCCGCGAGCCCAATTAGGGTTTTATACTTAATTTTCTAGGAGTGCAAGTGTGCGTCTCCATACATTTTGTGTTTGGGCCACTAATTTAATCTGTTCTTCTTTGCACGAAGGCCCAGTAGTTTGGGTAATAGATACCCCTGTGTACAAATTGTAAATGTTAGGTTGGGCCTAGAGAGGCCGGAAAGTGTTAGATTTTGTGTAATGTTGCCTTGAGTAGGCTGTAAGAAATTGGGAGCGAAGTCTCCTTGGTTAACGTTGGAGAGCATGTAAGCTCTTTTCTGAGATTGATAATTTTACTGTAACTTTGAGGGGTGCCTCTGGAAGGCTGTAAAATTTGTATCGCTTGGAGCAAGGTGCTCTGTTTTGGGAGATTTCTCTCCTTGTCTACGTAAACGCTAATTGGTGATATTGTAAAGTTGGAAATTAGAGGCTTGAAGCCCAAATATGTTAAATTCCCTATTCTGGGGTTTCTACTTTTATATCAAAACTGTCATTGCACCTGATACATTGTTGTTAAGTTTGTGGTTTGAAAGGAAATATAACCTTCATTTTTAAAGTTTTAAGTTAATCTTTGATATAGTAGTTAGACCCATTCCCACTAACACCTTCTTTCACCTCCTTGTGCTCCACGAAAACCCGGTATCAGGAACAATTGAAGATCTATTGTCGGTGAGATAGCGGCCTCGATCTAGAAAGCCAAGAATAATGGCCGAAAGAATTCGTCACACACATTACCTCGTAATCTACAAGTTTACGGGCTGAGTAACGGTCACTTGATAGACCAAGACCAATCAGGGTGTTGGCACAATATGACTGATTGGTTTGTTTGTTTGTTTGTTTGTTTGTTTGTTTGTTTGTTCTACATAAAATGACAGTGCATGTTCCCATATTCGCAGATGATGGATATAACCGAATATGCAGCAGTGTTACGAGAGGTACCTAAGCGACGAGTTACTTTGTAAGATGACTTCCACCACAAGTAATAAAAAAGTACAGTAGTTATACACAGCGGCCTGAAATGTAGCACGAATGTTTAAAATCCAAATTATCACTCATTTGTCTAAATTCATGAAGATTTATCCCAATGTTAGCATTTATTTCTGAAGGTTGTATGTTTTTAAATAGTTCTCAGATACTAAGAGTCTAAGTACTGAGATACTACGAGTAATCTCTTAAATGTTCACACTTTGGGGTGTTTCAATCCTTGAAAATAATTTTGTCACAAACCATCCACTCTGAATGTGAGAAAAGTTATTTGACTATCGAATGTATTGTAAGAATCCCTTCATTACATCCATTTTCAATATTACACATTCTATAAGCAAGAATTGCAGGCAGTACTTGAAGTGGGATTTTTAAAAGTCGCGGGATGGTTTTATCTATTTCCATGCTGGCATGCAAATGTTCACCCGAACTCCCTACGTCCCTCTTGAATAACTATTATGTTGCATTTTAGCATTAACGTAATATTAATATTATATATGCATATCTTTAAAATACTGACACCGGGCGAGTTGGCCGTGCGGTTAGGGGCGCGGCTGTGAGCTTGCATCCGGGAGATAGTGAGTTCGAATCCCACTGTCGGCAGCCCTGAAGATGGTTTTCCGTTGTTTCCCATTTTCACACCAGGCAAATGCTGGGGCTGTACCTCAACTAAGGCCACGGCCGCTTCCTTCCAACTCCTAGGTCTTTTCTATGCCATCGTCGTCGCCATAAGACCTATCTGTGTCGGTGCGATGTAAAGCCACTAGCAAAAAAAGTACTGACATGGTTTATTTGCTATTCGCCTGACACCATTTTCAATATTACACATTTTTAATTTTATTTCCTGTGCGACTTATGTCGCTAATTGTAATTGCATCTTCTCCGTCTCCAGAGTTATTTTCCATCGTTATCTTTTAGTCTGGTGTTGGGCCAGGTGTGGGGCGAGTTTCTTCCGAGGCTCGCTGCTTAGATTAGGGATTTTCATCATCATTTCATCCTCATCTTGACGCACAGGTCGCCTACGGGTGTCAAATCAAAAGACCTGCATCTAGCGAGCCGAACATGTCCTCGGGCACTCCCGGAACTAAAAGCCATACGCCATTTCATTTCACTTAATCGTTAACATGTTGTGTTTAATGTCTTTGGGAACGGATGAACTGCGTCTAATGTACTCGGAAGAAATGTACTTGGCAGAACTTTCGAAAGAACTAGAGAAGCTAATCTGTTCATGGCACCTACTTTCTTGAGAAGAAATCTCTTCAATAGGACAATAGGACACATTATTTTCCCTTGTCGTTGTCCCAGTGAGGGCACGTTTTTAAGCCCCTCTCCACCTCCTTTTTGGCCTGGCTAAACTGCCATTGAAATTAGTATCACTTTGGATTTTTATTCCAACTCGGTTTTAATTTTATTTCCTGTGCGACTTATGTCGCTAATTGTAATTGCATCTTCTCCGTCTCCGGAGTTATTTTCCATCGTTATCTTTTAGTCTGGTATTAGATAAGGTGTGGGGCCAGTTTCTTCCGAGGCTCGCTGACTTTCCTCCCAGCCGTGCTTCGACACATACATGGTGGTGCGTTTATCATAGTTGGATGCTTTGGTGTATCGTGAGATTGAAATGCATTTTCTTAATGTTTCCGCTAGCTACGAAGCATTCATCGATATAAAATATATTTCAATATAAGTTTTGGAACAAACAAAAAACAAAATTGAAAATTTCTGGGATGGTATTATCGGTATCAAAAGGTAAAGGTTGGTTGAAATAAATTTTAAGATGTAACGGGCTGTCATACCGCCCCACCTAAAACACTAAATGCTGCTAGCATTATTAGGAAGTAAATAAAACAAATGTAAATAATACCACAGATACATCATATTTTACGAATAATTGAGAATTTTGTCTCCAAACAGCTTGACAGTCTTCTTTATAGCTACAAGAAAATTATATTCGGTATATAATATTAAAAGGTGTAATATCGCAGTTGAATATTCAATTAATTACATTACACAGAATGTATAATCAGCTTAACTTTAAGATTTTAAATAAAATATGAGCATTAGATTTGTTGTTTCTCTCTCACCACTTTCATTACATCTAATATAGTGAATTCTTGTCCGACCTGGAAGCAA
The DNA here is from genome assembly GCF_040414725.1 of Anabrus simplex. Taxonomy (NCBI): domain Eukaryota; kingdom Metazoa; phylum Arthropoda; class Insecta; order Orthoptera; family Tettigoniidae; genus Anabrus; species Anabrus simplex. The sequence continues at coordinate 640,164,458 of NC_090265.1, read as the reverse complement.
AAGCAGTGTAGAGGCCTGTACTTAAACCTGAGAACACTGAACTTGTATTCTGGTAGAGGGTTCGGCTATATTCCTCTCTCAACTTGCCAAACAACGTCCTGTCACTCTTACGCGTTCTGACGATTTCGAAAGTAGACATGATATACGTTTGCTCCGTGTCTTCAGAAGAAAATCTCGACTGTTCACGAGGAAGACTTCTCCAATAATGCGAGTTTGAATAGAAGAATGCTTTTACCCCTTGGCTTTACTCTTGGTCATAGTAAGTAGTACGCTCATTCGTCACCAGATGGCTCGCTGTACGCTGGCACATCGCTAGCACTCCTAGCGAGAGCTGACGACACCATCTAAGATCCAATTAAGACGTACCTGGTTACACCGTGTGTGCGCAAGGAGTAAGAAAAATGCCAACAAACGAATCGGGGACGAATGTGGTAGAAGAGATAAATAGAAAATAATAAAATAAAATGAAGTGCAACGAAAGACGCCCAGGATAGAATATAACAGAGGTGAAGAATGGAAAGAGCAGAGAACATAATGTGGGACGGTCTGAGAGGGGGGTCGATATTTTCTTCTGAAGACGCAGAGCAAAGTTCTCTGCGAAACGTAAAGAATTTCACCTTGTTTTCTTGCCACTGCATAAGCCCAAAAGCCTATATCATGTCTACAAGTACGGATCGTAAAAGCATCAATGTTAGCATCCAAAGTGTTATGGAGTAAAGCTGTACAAAACAATGTGTACACTCGTTTGAACTTCCTTTGAAGAGATTGTTTTCACTCTATATTTCGCAGTCTAGACTCGTTCAAAGTTCCTTTACTAGACCGTTCTAGCCAATAAGAATTTGAACAAAGAGCTAGCATATTTGAAAGAAAAAAAAACACGAAAAGATGCTCAACTTCATGGAACAAATGAGTCTACCGAAATGTCCATGTTGTCTGATCACAATGAGCGGAAACAAGCCTGGACAGATCGAGCAGCTCGGAAACTCGGGGGTTCCTTACTCACTGGTACATTGTTACCACGTGCACAGCTTTGTTGTACAACCTTCTCCTTTGCGTCATTACTGCATACTACACTCGCGAAGCAGAAACAAGGCAACAACTCGCAGTTTGATCACCCACTGAACGACTGAACAACTGTTTGAATCACAACTGCCTTGGTTAAATCCTGGTACTGTAACATTATCCCCTTCCGGCAGTGTTTCTATTCGTTCCGTATCTGTTTGGAGTCCTCACCTATAGCCTACTTGACGACGATGAAGCATTTACACTAATTATGATCTGGTCGACCAGAGAGTCGATAATACCACCTAACTCCTACAGTCGTTCCTCTTCCTTCACACGGCTGCCTCTTCTCAGCTGCTACATGAGCAAGTTCTTCGCTAACGACGGCGTGCAAGTCCCGTAACCTAAAAGGTGTGTTGTGCTCGTTAACATTACAGTACTTGCGCCGAGCAAGAGGCTGCCCGACTTGATTCACGTAGCTGTCAGCTTGCATTCGTAAAATAGTGGGTTCGAACTCCACTGTCGGCAACTCTGAAGATGGTTTTCCGTAGTATTTGTCTGGTATGAAAACTGGGGTTGTACCTTAATTAAGGCTACGGCCGCTCCCTTCCCGCTCCTAACCCTATCCTATCCCATCGTCGCCATAAAATCTAACTCTGTCGGTGAGAGGTAAAGCATATTGTAAAAAAAGGAAGAAAAGAAGAAATAAAAATCACCACTACTTGCTGACATTCTGGTAAATTCTGCCGTAACCAATCTATTTCTTTCAACGCTGATGTCGAATACTTTTCACATTTGTTTGTTATCATGTTTAAAAACCAACTGTTTTCCACAACTTTTCATACGTTTGCCAGACCGATGTTTCACAACTTCCGCCATCTTTACACAACGACCCTATCCTTAATTAAACATGATTGTACGCTCAGTTAGACTTGTTGCAATACTTTTCATACGAAACAATCTCTCCCCACAAAATTTATTGATTAAGTTTACAATATACATATACTACTCTAGAATGCATTTAGTTAAAAGATGCCGTAAATCTTTATATACAAAAATTCAGCCTGCATATATTTGTGATCGCAAAGCTCTGAAAGTAGTCGGTCGATTGAATTAAAATCTTGACAAAACGTTGCATTCGAATTCGCGCGTGTTACGATGTAATTTGAACGAAATCGGATAGGTAGTTCTTTTATAATGAGAAATTTAAGGGAATTAATTTAATTACAAAGCCGCACCAAGATTGGTTCGACCTTGTTGGACAAATTGTTGCTGGGGGACAACGACTTAATATGTAAGAATTACTGTGTATAGGAGGATAGGAACACGTCGCCATGTTTTATGAAGGTCCTTTCTTGCTAGGAGGTTCACGTGTAATTTGGAAATAGGAATCCAACATGCCATGATCGAGATATACTGTCATGTAACTAGGCAACTCATTGTCTGTTATTGTAAATGTGAATAAACATGAATAATAATGAGTTCTCAAACTCTAAAATTAGTCAATCGCCGTCTGTGTTTTCGGCAGCCATAGTACGAATTTTATGAGTTGAATCGAGAAGAAGAACAACAAAATAGTCTCAAAAACGCCAAGAACAATTAGATCAACAGCTAAGACGTATACAGTTGCAGTATCTGAATGATTGATCTTCATTTAATAATAAATAATAATGTTATTTGTTTTACGTCCCACTAACTACTCTTCTACGGTTTTCAGAAACGCCGAGGTGCCGGAATTTTGTCCCGCAGGAGTTCTTTTACGTGCCAGTAAATCTACCGACATGAGGCTGACGTATTTGAGCACCTTCAAATACCACCGGACTGAGCCAGGATCGAACCTGCCAACTTGAGGTCAGAGGGCCAGCGCCTCAACCGTCTGACCCACTCAGCTCGGCGATCTTCATATCCTTAAGTAGTTTAATAATAAAATATTCTTAGTCATAGTACGGTAGTCTTAAGTCATAGTATCACATCCATTAATCATTTGTAATTCCTCGCCCACTTTCGCACAGAGGCTGCCGTTCTCCATACGCAATCACAGTCAGTGGATATCAAACTGCACCGATCAAGAACGTTTAGACGGCAATGAACGTGTCGAGTCAGAACTTGTCAAAGGCGAGCAGAAGAATCGGCAGATCAGCAGGAACAAAGACTTTGAAGTCTTACAAGTTGAATCAAGAATAAGATGATGAAGAAGAAGTGCAGCACAATAATCTCAACAACGCCAAGAATAATTAGATGAACAGCAAAGACGTATGCAGTTGCAATATCTGAATGATCGGGCTTCATATCACCGAATTGTTTTTTCTTACGAACCGGATATTCAGTACAATACCACACGTGTCCGGGAAATGGAGTGCTTCATGTTGGCGAAGAAGTGAGATGTGATATCTGAGTAATAAAAGCTAATTCGAGTGAGGGTGTAAGATTTGGACGACTCGCGAGATGCAGTCAAACGTTCTGAATAAGAGGAAGTGTTAACAAGTGCTACAGAGTGGATTAAGTGGGGTAAGAATCGAAATAGTGATACACGTGGATACGAGCAAACTATGAGGTTAAGCACGAAGATCTGCAAATCGACCACCTGAACAGAGATCCTGATAATGACTAGCAATTCACTTGTGTGATACCAGCAAGTGTCTTGCCGCACACATTACAACCGTGGATCTTCTCTCCAGGATGAACGTCTGCCTGCTTATATTGCAGCGGTGTATCTCCTTTCCAAAGTGAGCCATCGCATGCAATATTGGTGAAAGTCTATCAGCACTTAATACAACTCAGTCTAACTCAAACTACCGAAGGAAGCGGTTGTGCTGAGTGAAGTGTCAGAACAATGATTGGCGTGGAACAGTACCGAGCAGCGATAGGAAGGTGGCTTCGGAGAATGAAATGGAGAAAAACGGACTTATGGAAGATAGGAGAGATGATGCTGGTGGCTGTGGTGGTTTCGACGCTGTTAATGGTTGGGGACGTGGAACTTAATCCAGGTCCGAATGAGAACGGCAATATGAGTTGGGATGACATAGAGGTTATTAAAGGAATAGTAAGAGAAGAGGTGAAGGATATCTGTACAACAGAATAACTAAAGCAGATGTTCCAGAACCAGTCTTGTAAGTTCGAAGAGTTGGAGAGATGGATAAAAGGAAAAACCGAAGAAGTAGCTATAAAGTCAGGAAAGAATGAGGAAGAAATCAGGAAATTGAAGGAAAAAGTCAAAAACCTGGAAGAAGAAGTAACGAAACTGAAGAAAGAAGAGGCTAATAGTGGACGGGAACGAGTGAAGAAATGTATTTTCATATATGGAGTGAAGGAGGAGGCAAAAGAAGACAAAGTTGAACTTATATACAAGGCGGTCGATGTAATTCAGGCTAAAATGAAGATCAACTTTAGCGAAGACGATATCGACGATGTGGAAAGGGTTGGAAAAGTGAGAGGGAGTAGACCGATCAGAATGAAATTGATATCAACACTCATGGTGGAAATTATAGTAAGAAACGCGAACAACCTTCAAAGTGAGAAAGTATGGGTGAGAAGAGACATGGGAAGTGAAGGTAGTAAGTGCTTCAGTACATTAAGAGCCCACCTATTTAGAGCTAGAAGGCAAGGGCTGAGAGCACACATCAGGGGACAGCAGTTGATAGTTTCTAACGGAAAATGGGTAAGGCGATGGACAGTGGAGAAGCTACAGGTGGTGGACGAAAATCTAAAACGAGAAGAAAATATGTCAACAGACAGGAAGACAGAAGACGAAACAGCGCGGGTCAGAGAAGCAAGTAAGGAGCGTTTGTCTGGGGTTAGTGTACCGAGCAGTCCAGTAAGCAGTGCGGAAGCCGAAATGGGGAGTCAGCAAGTGCCGGCAGAAGTCGACTTACAAGAGCAAGGCAGTTTAAATATAAGTAGATAAGTGTCCAATAAAGAACAAGGAGCACGCGAGGTATCAAAATGTAGAGATGTCTTGAATAGAGGGAGAAGTTTAAGCCTAAAAGAGTTATGGGGTAAAAAAAATAGACTTGCAGAAGACAAAGATGACAGACTGCGTGCCAAAGGGCAAAAGAAAAATGGAATCGGAACTGATGAGGAAAGGGCCATAATAACAAGAAGCAAAAATAAGGGAGATAATCGAGAGGGACGGGAGGGGAAGTCATAGCTAGACTGTAAGGTAGGATTTATAAATATTGAAGGGCTATTAAATAAACTGGGTAATGAGGCAGTTATTAAAACGATAGAAAGTTTTGACATTGTGGCCCTATTAGAGACCTGGCTTGAGTTTGGGAAAGAGATAAAATGGAAAGGGTACGAGGTAAAGTATAAATCTAGGAGAAAAAGAGCAATAAAGGGAGAGTTCCGGGAGGAATAGCGCTATTAATAAAAGAAGAGATTAGCGAGCTAGTAGAAGTGATTGACAATCAGATGGAAGAAGTAATCTGGATCAGGTTTAGCAGGGGGAAGGAAAGGAAGATATGTATGGCCTTTGCTTATTGCCACCCACAGAACTCTGCCTACGCGAACGAAAATTTCTATGAGGAGTGAATACCATAACAGGGAAATTTGATGAAGATGGATTGTTGTTATTCGGGGATTGGAATGCCAGGATAGGAGAATTGTGCCCTGTCTACAGTAAAGAAGACGAGATGACGATGAGGGTAAAAAGGCAAAGTGCAGACAAAGAAAGGAATAGGTATGGATCAAAACTATTGGAGCTATGTGCGACAGGTCAATTTTATATTTTGAATGGCTGGTGGGAAGGAGATCGAGGGGTAAGCTAACCTTCATTGCGGAACAGGGGGGGGAGTGTGATTGATTTAATATTGTGCACAGAGGACATGTTAGAGTATATAAAAAAGATACAGATTGGAGACTTGGCCGAGTCCCATCATGCACCAGTATGGGTAATGTTAGAAAGAAGTGAGGGGAAAATAGAGGACGAGGAGGAGGTAAATGGAGGCATGGGGAAGGGCACTAGTCTCACCAAGTACAGGTCGACGGAAAAGACATCACAGGAGCTAAATGCCTTTTTAGAAAAGGAGCTAGATATAATTAGGATTGGATGGGAAGAGGCACTGAGAGAAGGTAACACTGATAGAGCGCTTGAATTAATCGAATACCCAATTAAAAGAGTGGCAAAGGTGAATAGAGTCCCTAAAAGATCGAAGAACAATGAAGAGAGCTGGTACAACAATGAATGTAAAGAAAAAAGAAAAGCAGTAATAGTGGCAATAAAAGAGTTTAGAAAGAAGAGAGGGTGCCAAGAAAGAATAGCGTTCTGCAACCTAAGAAAAGAATACAAATTAAAAATCGCAGAGAGAAAAAGAATATGGATGAAAGAGCAAACAGAGCTAATAAACAAGGAATGTAAAATGAATCAAGTGGAAAGAGTATGGGACAGAATTAATAAAATCAACAAAGGAGGGGAAAAGGTTAGCAAACCGAATATAGCGGACGAACAATGGTTGGATTATTTTAGGGAGCTGCTAGGTGGTGAAGATAAATGGGAAAAGGCAGATATGGAAATGGCAGGAGGACAAAATCAAGAGGTACGCATCCAGGAACTGGATAAAGAGATCTCTAGGGAAGAAGTGATGAGGGTACTGAGTAATCTTAAGAGTAAATCCGCAGGAGGATGTAATGGAATAAATAATGTTTTTTGGAAGGAAATAGGTAAGCACGTTCAGATAGTAAATGGTATAGTTAAACTTTTTAACAAGATCTTCGAAGGAGGGAACTACCCAAAAGAATGGGAAGTTGGTGTAGTATGTCCTATTTACAAAAAGAAAGGACACAGAAATCTACCAAAGAATTAGAGAGAAATAACACTGCTAGACTCGTTGAGTAAGGTGTACACAGGGATACTAGCGAATAGGCTAAGCGACTGGGCGGAGAGTCAGTCGATATTGTCATTCTACCAAGGGGGGTTAGGAGAGGCGGCGCAGAACAACAGATAGCATAATGACTGTCAAGATGATCATAGAAAAATATCTGGATAGAAAAGGGGGGAAAGTGTACATAGCTGCAATAGACTTTGAGAAAGCATGTGATACGGTTAGTAGAAGAGCTTTATTGGAAAAATTAGGGAACGTAGGGGTATCTAGGAAAATGATCTTAGCGATTGAAGCTATATATAGGAAGGTATATTGTAGGGTTAGATTGGAGGACAATCGGTTGAGCAAACTAATAGAGTGTAAGGTAGGTCTGAAACAGGGCTGTAAATTATCGGCCATATTATTTCTCCTGTTCATTAATGACGTCCTCAAGGTTCACGGTAGAGACAGCTGGGCGGTGCCAGCGGTAAATGGGCTTGTGGTACCAGGCTTAATATTTGCAGATTATGTGATCCTACTAGCCCTGACAGGGGAAAGCTTACAGAAAAGCCTCAATATGGTTGAGGAGTTTGCAAGGAAATGGTCCTTGAAAATCAATGGAAGTAAGTCGAAGGTGTTGGTAGTAAGTAAAACTAAGAGAGGGAAGAATGAAAGGATATGGGCGGTACAGGGAGAGAAGATTGAAGAGGTAAGAAAACTAGAATATTTGGGGGTAATTTTAAACAGGAAAGGAGACTGGAACGACCAAGTGAGGTCAGCGAAGTGGAAAGGAACCGCAGCACTTTCGGTGGTCAACATCCTAGAGTCAAAATTCCCTGGTGTTAATTACAGTCTGCAGAGAATGGTTTTGAAAATGCTGGTGCTAGGCAGAGCTCTGTACGGGGCGGAGCTATGGGGTTTAGAGGACAAAACAAGATATGTTGAAACAGATTATATCTAGGTTCAGTAAAATAATAATGCAATTACCACAATGCACGGCTAATGCCAGGGCATTGCTAATGTGTGGGGAATGTATTGAAGCTGATTGTGTGAAAAGAGTACTAAAATATTGGATGAGACTTAAACTAGGAGAGGGGGGTGCAGTCCTACAAGCAGCATATATCCAACAGTTGAAACATATGTATAAGGGGTGTTGGTTGACGAGAGTTAAAGAGTATCTGAATAGGATTGGTATGGGGTATATCTGGAAGACAGTCTGGCGCGGGAAAGAGAGCTGTAGACTGAGTGAGATAGTAGAGAGAGTCAAAGACATCCAAAGACAGAGCTTGATAGAGGCAGGTAGGGAGAAGTGTTCCCTAATACTGTATTATGAAATCGCCAAAATAACCAGAATGAGTATTACCAATGTAAACAGAGCAGAGAGAAGAGGAATGGTATGGTGGTTATTGGGGTTGCATAAAATAGGGGATGGATAAGAAGAGCGGACAAGTCACGGTGTATATTATGTGAAAAAGTGGCAAATGATCTGCACTTGGTGAACGAATGTGTGGCTCTAGATAAAGGGAGAAATAAACTGTTGAGTCAACCATATTTAAGCAGGGGGATGATCATAAAATTATGAATTGGGTAGTGAAAGAATGGTTAAGAGCTGGTAATTTAAATAAATACTTATGTGCGGCAAAAAAATTATGTGTGGGTAGAATAGAAGAAGGACCTGGTCAATGCTGCTCTTAGGGTTTAGGAGTCTTAGAGTTAGAAGTAGTTAGTATATGACTCAACGATCTGCCATGTGTGTGCAACAAAATGGATCATGGACAAGTGTTGATGACACTAATGATGAGGGATGATACATACACCCATATAGTGCAGTTCGGTTTCATTCTTAATATACATTCCTATGTATATTGGATTAGATGTAAACCAAGAATCATATTGAGTAGGAGAGAGTAGGAAGAATAGTATTAGTTAATAATTAGAGGTACTAAGATAGAATTAGAAATGAGGGGAAAGGGGACTCAGGATATAACCGTTAAAAAGGGGTGGGACGGGCCCGCCCGAAAGATGTAAGTGCCAACTTAGTAGAGTTAGACTGGACGTGGTACCCTGCATGGAGACTGGTATCGCGCTCGTGCGGGGGGCCACCAAGTATGTTGTAAGTGTATAGGGAAGTAGGGTTGACCCTCACATGTGGACTGGTCATCCGCCAATGTGGGGGTCCACCCAGCTAGTTTTAGTTGGTAGGAAAGAGAGCGGCTTCAGCTTTACGGGGCAGGCCGCCATGGAATGGTGAGAGGGACACACGGTCATCTGGTAGTTGTGGGGGTCCTTATGAGGGCCTAGTGGATAGGGCCGGTCATGTCATCATCGGGAGGGCGGCTTCTTCTCACCAGGGGTGATGACACGGCCGGGCAGTAGGGGTAGATGCTTAATTTTGGCTCTTGTTTTACTTTAGATTAGATTTTAGGGTTATAGGGTTGGCACTTTCATATGGTATGGTCATCCGCCCATGTAAGAGGCCGTCAGTAGATTTAGTTGGTATAGTTATGCTTATACTGTTTTTTCTTTTTTGTTTATTTTATTGGTTCCTTTTGTTATTAGTAGAGGCAACTTAGTAGAATTAATCTAGGGTGGTGCCTTACATGGAGACTGGTATACCGCTCGTGTGAGGGATCACCAAGTTAGTTGACAGGATTGCAGGTTTGTCCCTTACATGTGGACTGGTCATCCGCCCATGTAGGGGACAGCTCAGTAGACTAGTTGGTGTGCTTATAGAACTGTTTATAATTGTTCAGTTTAGTTTATTTATGGTTCTTTCTGTTTCCTGTATTCTAACACTGTGAACATGTATCGGGGCGAACAGCCTGTAATGTTCAATGTTCAATAAATCAGTACAATACCTAATGTGAATTCGTTCTAATCGGAGAAATGGTCAAAGTTTGTCCGCAATGCACAGCAATTAAATTTAAAGGAGAAAACCCGGAAATGTGCTTCGCGACTGGAAAAGTGAAGCTACCTGAACTTGAGCAGCCAAAAGAACCACTGAAATGTTTGTTAAATGGAATTCCTGATGATTCAAAAAATTTCCTCATAAATATAAATTGCAGTTCCTGTTTTCGGATGACTTCATTCGGCGCTAACGTTGCAGCAGAGCATTTTATGCGGACATTTAAAATTCAGGGACAAATTTACCACAGAGCTCTTTGCTTCCTTTTTCCCAGCAATAGTCATGAATTTCTCCAAATTTATTCTATCAGAGATGAAAATGACCAATTGAATGTACGCTGCCACACCTCTACTGGAATCAGAAGGCATACTGTTGCGTCATTGCATAAAATGTTACATGACAAACATAATGTAATTTAATTCGGATCTTCAAAAGTGTGATTGACCTAATGTTCGCTAGAATGCATTTATTTACTTATTCATTTCATATCAGACAGAGCCACAGCGAAGTGTGGTCGGGTTTAGCTAGTTTCATATAACTGTAGTTGAACAACGGTGCACAACCAGCAGCCACTCAGAATACGTATGTTTGTTTACATCGGGTAGCAGGTTACACCGAACAGATTATACAGAAAAATGCATCTCCATCAAATTCGTGTCTGTACTCTGAAAATCCACAGTCTGTTTCCAGTCATTCGACCGGGTCAGGAATGGAATCAATGAACCCCCATCTAGCGGGAAGTTGTGACACTTGCACGGAGTGACATTTGTACAGAGATGGAATGTGTTGACACTTGCACGGAAAGCCAAAAACTCCGGGAAATTACTAAGCATTGCTATTTCAAACAGTGACATTTGCATGGAGGCGCAAGGAGGGTTGGAAAACCAGAAACAGGGGAGGGAAAGGCCCACCCGGTAAGTGGAATTCATTGCTACAGTTGATACCTGTGTGACAATTAGTGTTCCGTGTTGAATTGGTGATAATTGCTCTGCAGCTATGGAGTTCACTGAGACCGCCTTTATTGATTTACGACGGACATCAGTATATTGTGGACTATACCAATAAAGATCAAATGACTTATTGGCGGTGCGTATATTTCAAGAAAAGTAAATGTAAAGAAAGAATAATAACGAAAAATAATACAGTTTTAGGCGAGACAAGTCATGTTGCATTCCGGACGACGCGGCGAATGAAGTGATAAAAGTGTAGTAAATGCAAAAAAAAGAACGTGCAAGGGAAACAGACAGTATGATTTCAATAGTTTACACCGGAGAAGTAGGCCAGCTCTTCAATAGAGGCTATGACCTTGTGACATCGCTGCCATCACATAGAAGTGCCAAACAATTATTACATCACATCCGACGGAAAAGAATGGGACCTACAAAAGACCCGATCAATTCTGGAGGAGTAATAATACAGGAAAGACACACAGCGATGAACGACGGTGGAAAATTTCTACTTGAAGACGACAACAGGGGGCTTAAAGAGAGGATATTAGTGTTTGCCAGCGAGAAAGGAAAATCTGCTTTATCAGTTGCTTTTCCTTCTTTGTCGACGAGATCTTCAAAACTTCAAGCAAGCAGTTTGGGCAGTTATTTAACATCCACGCCGATCTTGGAAGTTCTTGGGAAGAAACCAACACGATACCAGCTGTCTACGCGCTGTTACCAAACAAGAAACGGGAAACATTATGCTCGTTTCTTCGAAGCTGTTAAAAACAGCGTACCAGGATGGAACCCTGTGACACCTTGTAAAACACTGTTTCCTGAGATTTTTGGTTGCAACTATCATTTTAATCAATGTCTATGCAGGAAAGTACTAGATTGTGACCTTGTTACTGCGTACAGGAAAAATGAAGAAATTAGACTTCACATTCGTATGTGTTCAGCACTAGCGCACATTTCCCTAGAAATGATTGATGATGGTTGGCTATGTATTCAGGAGAGCTCGCCTGAAAATCAGAATCTACAGGTGTTTTACGACTATGTCGATCAATGGCTAGATAACGAGCACATGCCAAGGAATTTGTGGAAGGCGGCATCGGACCAATAACGTTTCTGAAGATTGGAACCAAAGAATAAACAGTTTAATTTCGAGAGCGCACCCGAGATGACGCAAAATACTACGGTCCCCAATTTGACAGGACAGTTTTGAATATCGATGGGAAGAGAAGAAAGAAATCAGCAGTGAACATCGATGAGAGTATTTTAAAGATCTTAAAAATACTTGAAGTTGATGGCAAACTAAGATCATTCCTAGTTTGTGTTGCTTACGCTCAGAAACTGCAGTGAAACTACACTGGAATATCACAGGATTTGTAAATCATGTAAATATTGTAAATATACAAATATTCTGAATCATAATTAATAAAGATAAAACGTGACAATGAAATATCAGTGCATAACCATGCAAATATCTTGGATCAGCACTCAAAAAATTTAGAAAAACTTGACGAACTTGCATAAAGTGAAAAAAATATATCTATGAGGAACGCAAAGAGAATACCTCCCCGCGGTGTTCCCACGAAACGGCGCTAAGTCGGCTAAATGTCTCTTACATGTATAAAATTAACCAGAAAAACAAACCCCCATGGCGCAACAGCCCTTGAAGGGCCTTGGTCTACCAAGTGACCGCTGCTCAGCCCGAAGTCCTGCAGATTACGAGGTGACGTGTGGTCGGCACGACGAATCCTCACGTTAGTTATTCCTGGCTCTCTACACCAGCGCCGCTATTTCGCCATCAGATAGTTCCTCAATTCTAATCTAATCACCTCGAACCAGCCCTCAGATTCAGGTAAAAATTCCTGACCTGGCCGGGAATCGAACCCGGCGCTTCCGGGTAACAGGCAGGCACGCTACTCCTACACCATGGAGCCGGCATTTATAAAATTAACAGTTACTTATAAATTGCATCTAAATTCACTACCGTGATTACCAGAGCTAGTATTTTTGATGATATGTAATCTTTTAATTGGTTCTAAATAGATATTGCTAACTTGAATCGAAATCCTTATCATAGTTCCCACATTGTAGAAATGCTAATTACCGAGCAAGTGGCCGTGCGGTTATGGTCGCGCAGCTGTGAGCTTGCATTCGGGAGATAGTGGGTTCGAACCCCACTGTCGGTAGCCCTGAAGATGGTTTTCCGTGGTTTCCCATTTTCACACCAGGCAAATGCTGGGGCTCTACCTTAATGAAGGCCACGGCCGCTACCTTCCCAATCTCCCACCCTTCCGTCTTCGAAAACCTTCGATGTGTTGGTGCGATTTTAAACAAATAGCAAAAAATACTCATTTATTAGGTCATTTTTGTCGTTTTATGCCATTTTGTATCATTAGGTCATTTTATAAAGTTGTAAGTCATTATACGGTCATTTTATGGAATTTATTGTCCGGCTCCATGGCTAAACGGTTAGCGTGCTGGCCTCAGGTCACAGGGGTCCCGGGTTCGATTCCCGGCAGGGTCGGGAAGTTTTAACCATAATGGGTTCTGGGTTCATTCCACTGGCACGGGGGCTGGGTATACAACCCGCAGGTCGCCTACGGGAATCAAATCAAAAAGACCTGCACCTGGCGAGCCGAAGTCTATTTTATACTTTCTGAGTCATTTTCTTACATGTTGAAGCATTAACGCGTGTGGTATTGGATTTTCAGGAGAGGCCAGTATTGATGTGCCTCTTCCTCCAAGTACCTATCAAATAAGCTTAGGTATCCACAATTTATGTTAGTATGACCATCCTACTCCTGACTCATCAGGTAGAGTGAAAGCTCCGTGCAAGCGTCACTCCGTGCAAGTGTTCCAACCCCATCTAGCGGCGGGGATTGGTAACGTGCCGGCTGCCGAAGCCTGTTGCACTCGTCTGGGGCAATGATTGATGAATGACAGACGAAATAAAATTATACTGGAGAGTGTTGCTTGAATGAAAGATGACAGGGAAAACCGCAGTACCCGGAGAAAAACATGTCCCGCCTCCGCTTTGTCCAGCACAAATCTCACATGGAGTGACCGGGATTTGAACCACGGAACCCAGCAGTGACAGGCCGGCGCGCTGCTGCCTGAACCACGGAGGCTCTTCCCTACACTTTGCAGACTTAAAAATAATTTTTGAGGCATAGTCTAATCGACGGATCTTAATTCCTTAAATACGAGTAAATTCAACGTATACAGTATAACAGAACTCCTTGGTTTATACCATGCGATAGAAATGTTAAAATGCTGGTAAAATCATGCTAATAGTTCTGGAGTACGGTAACTACAGTAACATGATTTGCTGCCTTAAACTGACAAATCGTGGTCTGGATTAAATGAGGGTGACGAGAAATTGTGCTGCCAACGTAACAACATAAACTATTTCTACAAACGTTTTCTCTAGTTGTTCTAAAGTGGCTCAAATCTAAACAAAAATGAACTGAGTGTAAGTGATCATACCGTCCAGGTTTGTGGCTGAAATCCGTGGCTCCGTAGGATAATTATTGATTACATTGGAGGATGACGCGCCAGGAATTTCTTCGTCGAGATAATACTTCTAATTTATATTATATTCGGCTGTTTTACGTCGCATGAACATAGGTAGGTCTTCGGCGATTACATTTCGGTCGGCGGTTGCAGAATAGGCTTCGGCCTATAAGTGGCCACAGCTGGTCTGTGGTCCGACAGCTCTGCACACCGACCGGCCAACTGAACAGAGGATCGGTGGCCGAACCTCTACGCCGCTGTATTCAGTAGAGGGAGAAAGGCTAGTCCCCCACGTCGACTGTCCTGGGAATGGTTTTTCGATGGTTTTATACTCTGCTCTAAGGCGAATGCTGGGACTGTTCCTAATCGGACGCCAACCCCCTCACCTTCTCCTTCACCGTATTAAATCTCCCTGGCATGAGAGACGGCGTTACCGTCTAGGAGGCCCGCCGTCCCCTTCAGGGACGGAATAAAAATTTGTGTAGTTATTTAAATTCCATTTTGAGGAAGCAATAACCCCCTGAACCTCACCACATGTACTAATCGCAATCAGGAAATAGTTCAACGATAAATGGACGGTGAACCAAGTCTATAGCGTTTTTTTCACATTATATGGCTAAAATACATTCAGTAACATACCTTTCTTTCCTATAGACTTATAATACATGTGATTTGTTCCCTAGCATTGGCTTTAGAGTATCTTATACTACGTACCTAACTTTTATTAAAGCTGAAATCGATCCGGACAGCAACGACCCCCAGCTAATCGAGATTAATGATTAGTTACTATAAAATAACACTTTCTGGCTCAGTAACGAGAGTAATGGCAACTATCTCACTCCTCTTCACACCATGTACTCAGTATGGCGACGAGATTTATTCTTTTTTACTACTTTGGCGTATGACTACTAGTGTGGGGAATGTCCGAGGACATGTTCGACTCGCCAGTTCTGAAGGCACTTTTCCCGGTACACCCCATGGAGGTGAACTATTGTACCGTACACGTACTGATGTATGAGGGTGTTGACTGTGGATGTAGATGTGATTTTATGGACTAGGAATAGGAAGGAAGCTTGATAAATGTACCACCCATCATTTTTCTGGAGTTGAACAAGGGAATTCACACCCTTTGGTATTGCCTCTTGAAGATCTAACCAACCTTCAGACTCGTGATTTACAGATGGACATCGAAATATTGCTACACTTCGACTTCCATTTATTAGAAAACATACATATGATTGGTACATACCCTGGAGACAACTTAAGAAATATCAGTTCTGAAATAATTCTAAATACAAGCACCAATATTATCACTTCGAATTACAAGCAAAAAAAGAAAGGTCTATGAGACACAGTTTTTATCGATGTCCTAAGACGGATTTTCTCTTCTTAACTGAACGTGAAACCAGGCACATTATTACTGTCTGTTAATTACAAATTATAATAAATAAGAACTGTTCCTTGCAGTGTCTCTGTAACAGAATGTCGGAAGAACATGGAATTTGCTCAGTGTCGCCGACGTCCAGACATGCACCTGTTCTGCATGTAGTCGAGGAGGAAGCCTCGTCCTACTGTGTTTCCATTTGTGCGGACAGGTACCACAAATGGACCGCTAGACGTATCTGCAAATAGAAATCGTACAATAAATACACTATCATTCAGAGATACAAATGGGCTTATAAACATTTATTCTTCTATTTTTTGCTATTTGTTTCACGTCGCAGTGACATAGACGGGTCTTATGGCGACGATGGGATATTATAGGACTATAGTGCTACTTGCAAAAGCACGAACGTGGTACCTTTGGCGCGAACTTGGTACAGCTTGACGTGATGTGCAGCAATATCACGTAAATACCGTGGACCACAACTCAAACAATCAGTCTGCGCAAATGGTGGTGATTATTGTTTTAAGAGGAAGTACAACTAGGCAACCATCCTCTAGATAATATTAATCAAAGAGAAAAAAGTAAGGGATCCGACACTTCAGAAAGTGAAGGTATCGGCCAAAGGAAGACAAGGACCACGAAGGGGGTGAAATTGAGACTCCCTAACCATCGGAATCCAACAGCGTCGGGGTCGGAAAAGAACAAGAGTTGACCAAGGAGGGTCGAGTAGAATAGATGAAAGTGAGGAGCCTGACACAAGTGAAAGCAATGCCAGGACTCAAGTAAGGGCCCCTTGGTCGCCAGCCCATGCTCCCAAGTTAAGAGCCCCTGTGGCCCCTTTTAGTCGCCTCTTACGACAGGCAGGGTATATCGTGGGCGTTATTCTACCGCCCCAACACCCACGGCATCACCTGCCTGTCGTAAGAGGCGACAAAAAGGGGCCCCAGGGGCTCTGAGTTTTGGAGCGTGGGCTGGCGATCACGGGCCCCTCAGCTGAGTCCTGACATTACGTCCACTTTCTTGTGCCAGGCTCCTCACTTTCATCTATCCTATCCAACCTTCCTTGGTCAACTCTTGTTCTTTTCCGACCCCGACTCAATTAGGTTTGCGAGGGCTAGGGAGTCTTTCATTTTCACGCCCTTCGTGGCCCTTGTCTTTCTTTAGCCGATACTTCTTTTTTCGAAGTGTCGGACCCCTTCTATCTTTTCTCTCTGATTATTGTTATATGGAGGATGGTTGCCTAGTTGTACTTCCTCTTAAAACAATAATCACCACCACCACCACCACCACCACAGGGGATCCAGTTCTTTAATCCTGTGAATGAAAATTATTAAGAACAGGAGTGTGAAAATTGAAGCCTGGAAGAAAGTTACAGAGACCAAACAGTTACAAAAAAGGACAGCCCTGTCATGTTTACGATATGTCATAAACCAACAATAAAATATCGATAACATTACGTTTTTATCGACTTGCAATACACTTTACTTCATTGCACACTGCCTGTTAGTGCAATGTAGCCGGGACCTCTGCCATAGCATGTGTTTAAAAACGCAGGAAATATAGCCATCTTGTTTTACTGCAGAAAGTACGCAGTACAATATTGCTCATATATGGTGTATCCGTAATGATTTTACAAACTTTCGGAGATGATGGAGGACGGCAAATGGATCACTTTGAGATGAGGGACAATATTCCGGAAACAATCGAGTCAAAAGTAAAGCAAAATTCTATTCATTTAAGTCCGTTTACCTGTTGAAGTTTCACAAGCTGCTCCATTTACAACAAATGTTCGAAATGGCGCCCCCTGCGTCAATGCAGCCATGGCATCATCGCACCAAGTTCTGTCGTACCCGTACGATTACCCCCGGTGTCGTTTGAACAGCGTCGCAGGCTGCGAGAATTCTTGCCAAGAGATCCTCTTCAGTCTCGACAGGTGTCTCATACACAAGGCCTCACAAAAAGAAATCAAGTGGGGTAAGATCAGGTGAACGAGTGGGCCACGAAACACAACATCCTCTTCCTATCCACTTTGCAGGGAATGTCTGATCCAGGTGTTCACCAACCCTCGGTCCCAAGTGAGATGGGGCTCCATCATGTTGGACGAAGGGCAAGTGGGATGAGTTGCAGGAACGTGGGAGGTACATCTCTGAACACCACTGTGTACACTGCTGCTGTTAAGAACGGACGGACGTTAAACAACTTGGATTATTAATAAATTCTGACTCGAACGTTTCCCCACTACGGTTCCTTATCTCAAATTGATCCATTTGTCGTCTTTCATCATCCCTGAAAGCTTGTAACATCATCACGGATACAACCTGTAGAAGCAGTAAATAGCTGCCAGTGGAGCCCTGGCCTTAAGATGGTATAGGCCCTACTGTAGTCAGCTCCACGTAGCCGATACATCTGAAAATGAAAACCTACAACCTGTTTTCCAGTCATTGACTGGGTCAGGGATGTAATGAAATGAATCATATATAGGCTATTAGTACGATGGGGTCGCCACTCCCAAAGTGATGTTTTAGTAATGACTGATAGATGCGATGAAATGAGAATGGAGAGTGTTGCTGGAATGAAAGATGACAGGGAAAACCGGAGTACCCGGAGAAAAACCTGTCCCGCCTCCGCTTTGTCCAGCACAAAACTCACATGGAGTAACCGGGATTTGAACCACGGTATCCAGCGGTGAGAGGCCGACGCACTGCCGCCTGAGCCACGGAGGCTCCGATACATCTATCATACAATAATGCTTACTTAGAGCTCAGCAGCTATAGGTTTGTGTTTATAAGTTCAGTTTCATACTGAACTCAAAAGGAGTAAAAAGGTGTCTCTCCCGTTATTTGTAAATCCTCAGATGCTACCAACCTAAGCTTGAATGTCACGAACATCTTGCATGTAAGTTAGGGGCGATCACCTCCCCATCTTCAACTCCTGGCTAAGCCACAGATTAGATGCATTCTACGTCAATAAAACTGAGCTTAAAACGTTAACTATAAAATTACCATAAACTATATCCACTGAAGACATTATTTAACCTGGGTTAGAGTAGTTGGAAAGAGGGAAAAGAAAATGATGCTCACGTCATTGTTATCCTCATCATTGTTTTTTTTTTTTTTTTTTTTTTTCAAGTTGCTTTACGTCGCACCGACACAGATACGTCTCACGGCGATGATTGCCAAATATTACAGTGAGGGCAACCTAGAGTGACCTTGATTAGGAACCAATAGGCCCTACCGTTGAGCTTTATTGCGCTCCTCACCTGGTCTGTTTGTCCGACTCGTTGGCTGAATGGTCAGCGTACTAGCCTTCGGTTCAGAGGGTCCCGGGTTCGATTCCCGGCCGGGTCGGGGATTTCAACGTTAATTGGTTAATTCCAATGGCTTGGAGGCTGGGTGTTTGTGCTGTCCTCAACATCACTGTAACTCACACACCACACGACAATAACACGCAGTTACCTACACATGGCAGACGCCGCCCACCCTCATCGGAGGGTCTACCTTACATGGGCTGCACTCGGCTAGAAATAGCCACACGAATTTTTAAAAAAAATGTGGTCTGTTCGGAAAATAAGAAAAAGTTTATATGAGTTGTTAATAACAATATTTTTGTTTAATCTGTATTAATCTGTATTAATGTATGCTCCAGCGGTAAGTGGTAGGCCATGTTTGAATGGTGAGCCATCCGCATAATGACCATGCCCAGTGTTGCTTAACTTCGGGTAACCGGGCCTTGCTGCTGGTTTGTTAGGAAATGGCTAGGAGTGGGAAGGAAGCAGCCGTGGTACAGTCCTATCATTTGCCTGGTGAGAAAATGGGTAAACCATGGAAAACCATCTTCAAAGTTGCCGACAGTGGGGTTCGAACCCACTATCTTCTGAATACTGGATACTGGCCGCACTTAAGCGGCTGCAGCTGTCGAGCTTGGTCATCATCATTATTATAAATGATCCTCGTAAGCTTGTCCGCCTCCGTAGCGTAACGGTTAGCATTATTAGCTGCCATCCTCAAGGTTCCGGGTTCGATTCCCGGTACTGCCAGATTTAAGAATGGCAGGAGGGCTGGTATGTGGTTGAAATAGTACATGCAGCTCACCTCTATTGGGCGGTGTGCCTGAAAAGAGCTGCACCACTGCACTTTACTTTATCATCAGCTTGTTCTTACAACCACTCCCCTCCGACATCTGCTGCTATTTCCTTCTGAAATAACTTCCGCATCCCGTTCTAGCCTTGATGATTCCAAGAATGTAATTTTAAGTAAATACTTCTCTTTTTCCGCATCGCGTCTGATGTCATTGACATCCTCCGATGCTGTATACTGGTGCGATACTGGTAGCAATTATACACTTTTCCTTAGACTTTCGATAATTTCCATTTTCTGGTGTATATCATTCGTTTACTTTTCTCTACCATTTTAGCAGTTCACGTCACACTGGAGACAGCACAGTGCAAAAAGCTGTAACATGATGAAAAATCAGAGGTTATGCTACGAACAATCACACTTACGGCGCTAGTCGTGGCTAGTGGCTTTACGTCGCACCGACACAGATAGGTCTTATGGCGACGATGGGAAAGGAAAGGCCCAGGAATTGGAAGGAGGCGGCCGTGGCCTTAATTGAGGTACAGGCCCAGCATTTGCCTGGTGTGAAAATGGGGAAACACGGAAAACCATCTTCAGGGCTGCCGGCAGTGGGATTCGAACCCACTATCTCCCGGATGCAAGCTTACAGCCGCGCGTTCCTAACCACACGGCCAACTCGCCCGATGGCGCTAGTTGTTGGGGATTCAGTATGAAAAGATAAAGACTATACTACTTTCAAGAGTGACATATCTTTGTACATCCTGTTCTCTGAGCGGTAGCCATCTTGTAAATAATGTAGTTGAATAAAACAGTGTGCAACGCAAGGTATACGTAACTTATTCCCCATCTATTCACAACATTTATTTTGGTGCCGAAACCCGGGAGCATTTCAGTTCAATATACGGACCACATACTCACGAGAAGACAGGTATTGCGCAGTATTACACGAAAATACGATGCGAAGTGCAGTGAATTGAAGTGCCCTTGGAAACCATCACTAGACCTCACGAAAGAAGACGGCCATTGACGGAAATTACCAACGGATGAGTATACTTTTTACACTACAACACTTGGGGAATATTTTGAGGAATACGGAATATTGGCATGAACATTTTGAAGTTTTCGCATGACTGATAGAAATTGTTTGTTAACTATAAACTTCATAACCTATCGTCATAACGGATAGTCATTTCGCATGTCATTTGTTACCAAATAACTACCACACTAGGCACTTCCAACAACATGCTTGTGACACGTGCTGCCATCTAGCAGCAAAAACTCAACTACGTTGTATTACACGACGACACTCTTTGGACTCTAAGAGAAGGACGCACTCTGCGGGCCACTACAGTGTACTACTCACGTAAACAACAGCCCCAGCGACCGAGCAGCTGTCAATCAGGATTTACTACACGGCCATTATGGCAACTACAGAAGGGACCGCCACTCGACCTGCTGACTCGACCGCGACAATTCACAACTTGAAAAGAAAGAGAACTAGAGAAAGGAATAACGTTACTCGGTTCCTCACGGCTATTGACAGCTTCACGAGAGACACATCCCTTAATGATTACCAGTATTACCGAGACCGACTCCAGGAATCTTTATCACATTTAACGCAACTGGACGACTCAATTCATGATCTTCTGTCAGATTCGGAGTTTAATTCTGACGTACCTACTTGCGATGATTATATTGACAAAGCAAAACGTGGAATTCAAAAGGCTAGTTTGGAGATAGAAAATAAACTTTCCACTGCCACTGCGGAACTGGCATTGAACAGTACCCCCACTCCTACGTCTGACGGAACAATGACTCACACTGTTAAGCTTCCAACTATTAGACTACAACCCTTCGCAGGCGACGTAGAAACTTGGATGCCCTTCTGGGAACAATTTGAATCGTCTGTAGATAAAAACCCTACCCTCTCGACAATAAGCAAGCACATTTTCCTGCGCAGCTACCTCGAAGGAGAGCCTAAGATGGTTGTCGACGGTATCGCTGTGACTGCATCTACGTACGAAGACACGAAAAAAATACTAATGGCACGGTACGGAAATAAAAGCAGAATTATTCAGGCGCACATCGATTATTTGGAAGAAATTAAACCCATAACAATTGTTTCACCTGAATCACTGAATTCTACCTACATAGAATGTAACCGGCGCATCCGTTCATTACAGGCCCTAGGCGAAAATGTCAACGGATATGGACGAATGCTAGCTCCAAAAATTCTCCGAGCCTTTCCTGACGACATTTGTACTCGGTGGATAATTCATTCCAAACGAAAAGAGATCCCGGAGTCTGACATCATGCAATTAATGGATTTTCTAGGAGAAGAAGTGGAAGGCGCTCTTGTTACACAGAAGATTCGAGGAGAGCCCCTAAACTCTAGTAGTGTCTTACCAACTACAGCCGCATTTCAAGTTAATTCTAGAACAAAGGGGCCCACGAAAAACACTAAACAATCTAATGATCCATTCTGCGTATTCTGTGAACAACGGGGTCATT
Source organism: Anabrus simplex (assembly GCF_040414725.1). Taxonomy (NCBI): domain Eukaryota; kingdom Metazoa; phylum Arthropoda; class Insecta; order Orthoptera; family Tettigoniidae; genus Anabrus; species Anabrus simplex. The sequence continues at coordinate 640,142,325 of NC_090265.1, read as the reverse complement.
GGGGTCAAGACTGCAGAACGATAACTACTATACGCGATCGTATCCAGAAACTGAAGTCAACTAACCGTTGTTTTCTTTGTTTAAATCGTGGGCACACCATTTCAAAGTGCAGTAAGAAAGGTAAAGCACAGTGTACCAACTGTAAGAAATCACACCATAGGGCAATCTGTGACGAGAATGAGAAGACTGTATCTACTCCGCCTTCTCACACTGCCGTAGGAAGAGTAAATGTTACGTCCCCTGGTTTTACTTATTTGCAAACAGCTCAGGTGTGGATTACGGGTCCAACGGGTTTAAACAGACTCACTCGCTGTGTTCTCGATGCAGGCAGTCAGTCAAGCTTTATCGCCAAATCACTGGTAGATGATCTTCAACTGGAGGTAATCAGGCAACAAGAACTAACTGTATGTGCATTTGAGTCAAACCCAACGACTTCAAACAAGCGGAAACTTGTTCGATTTAATTTGAAAGGAGTCTGGACGAACACTACCATTTCTCTTTCTGGTTTCGAAAGTTCTCACGTTCTCTTGCCGCAGCCATGTGTTCCACAAGACGTCACGGTATTGGCACACGCTCGGAAGCTACAGTTGGCAGATCCTAAAAACCCCTCACATGAAGACCTCCCCGTCGAAATCCTTATCGGTAGTGATCACTACTGGAAAATAATTAGAGACAGTCCACCACTGCGTATCTCCCCATCACTTGTACTGGTTCCTTCCACAGTTGGCTGGATCCTCAGCGGGGACAGATCCGGAATGCACGCGTACCCAGCCGCTGTCAATCATATCAACTTGAAGCAGTCGTCTCTCCACTCGGATGACGAGTTCAGAAGATTTTGGGACCTGGAGACTATTGGCATCACTGCTGAACAAGAACGCCCACTGAACAACAAGGAGTCAAGAATTCTTGAGGAATTCAGATCATCTTTTCACATCAGAGATAAGCGATGTGTAGTCTGTTTACCGAAGAAGCAAGATATCCTCGAACTACCCCATAACCTACAGAATGCAGAAGCTCGCTTGAAGAACCTTCAGAGGAGACTACAAAACAATGACGACTTCAACCAGATGTACTGCCTCCAGATGTTGAGCTACATTCAGAAACAACAAGTGGAAGAAGTGGATACGACGAGAGCGACTGACGTCATGTACTACCTCCCACATCAAGCCGTAAAGAAAGAGAAGTGTGGGACGACCAAGTGGAGAATAGTATTCGATGCCTCGGCTCATCAGGCTAACGCACCCTCTCTGAATGACATGCTCGAAATGGGACCTAATCTCTTGCCAGAGACCCTCGCCATTCTCCTGCGTTTCAGACTTTACCGACGTGCAGTCACCGCGGATATACAACAGGCATTCCTTCAGCTAGTCCTCGATGAGAAAGACAGAGACCTTACCAGATTTCTGTGGTATAGAGTGACTCAGGACGAAGGAGGACACTATCACACTACGAATGACATCGTTACGTACCGTTTCGCTCGGCTTCCCTTTGGGCTAACGTGCAGCCCATTCTTACTCTCTGCAACTATCAGGGAACATGCTGACAAACACCGACTAGCATTTCCAAACACTGCACCATTGATCAACAGCAACACCTTCATGGACGACATCCTTATTGGAACGGGTGATGACATCAAAGTGATCTCGATGTACTATGAACTCACCGCCTTGATGAAGATCATTAGCCTTCCCCTCGCAAAATGGGCTACTAATTCGGGTGAGCTGCGGGACATCTGGAAGGCAGAAGGAAGAGACAGTATACTACAGACCCAAGTGTTAGGCATGAACTGGTGCACTTCAAGCGATTGTTTTTCGATAAATGCGGACGAAATCCTGCGCAAAGTTTCAGATGGACCAACGACCAAACGACAGATTTTGAAGATCGCGAGCAGCTTTTACGACCCACTTGGCTTGTTAACGCCGGTATCCCTCATCGGGAAGCGAATATTCCAGGATACTTGGTGTCGAGGTGTTCACTGGAATGAACTGTTACCTTCCGATCTTGCTGCTCAGTGGCAAATATGGATATCAACTCTCTCTTCTCTTTCACAAGTACGCATACCTCGTTGGGTTCATATCTCAAGCGAGGTAGATACCCAGATCCACGTTTTTTGTGACGCTTCTCAGCGAGCCTACGGGGCAGCCCTGTACATTCGTACATCTAATGAGGCTGCTGTACAAGTTCACTTAGCCTGCAGTAAATCAAGACTAGCTCCAGTGAAGAAAGTAACCCTACCACGCCTTGAACTCCTAGCAGCGTTAGTAGGAGCACGACTTCTACGATATTACAGCAAAGCAACTGACTGTGACGTCTCTCAAGCAATCTTATGGACAGATTCTACTGTGACCTTAGGTTGGATACGTGGTAATCCAAATCAATGGAAGACCTTCGTCTGTAACCGCGTGACGGAGATCCAATCTTATACAACACCATCGCAATGGCGACACTGCCCAGGATCTGACAACCCTGCAGATCACCTATCTCGTGGAGTTTCTGCAGATCAGATACAGTCCCTAAACGTATGGTGGCATGGGCCATCTTGGTTAGCAAAGGCAGATTCTTACTGGCCACGAAATCTGCTGTTAACTTCATCACTTCCAGAGACGAAGAGCACTGCCCAACAGGTCCTCCACGTGGATTTGCCGTTGCCCATAATTAACTGCACAAGATTCAGTTCTTACGTACGCCTCTTGCGGGTCACTGCTTGGGTACTTCGCCTGGCACGTGTCTTTTGTCACAAAGACCATGAAACTGGAGAACTTACTGCTAAAGAACTTAATGCCGCACGGAACTACTGGATACAGGCCACCCAAATCGATTGCTTTCCTGCTGAACTGCGAGCTCTACAAACCAACGCCCCTCTTCCAGAAGGATCCAAACTACGTTGCTACAATCCCTTTCTGGAAAATGGAATCTTGAGGCTTGGTGGACGACTAGAAAATGCTGAACTTACCCACGAGCAGCGTCATCCCATAATTCTTGAAGGCGATCACCACTTTACGCAATTGCTGATTAGAGATACGCACATTCGCCTCCATCATCTGGGAGTGCGAATAGTTCTGTCAGAACTCCGAACGAACTTCTGGATACTACGAGCACGCCGCGCCATTAAGAAGATCCTACACCGCTGCCTACCTTGCAAAATGGCCCGAGGCATCGCTGGACAAGCAATTGAGGCACAACTTCCACCGCAGCGAGTCATTCCACAGAAAGCATTTGCGGTAACAGGTATTGATTTTGCCGGACCATTATACGTAAAGGAAGCGCACGCCGCACAAAAATGCTACATTGTCCTCTTCACATGTGCAACAACAAGAGCACTTCATTTAGAATTATGCCGAGATCTCAGCACCGATAAGTTTATACAGGCACTACAGAGGTTTGTGGCAAGACGTGGCATTCCGCACACTATCTACTCGGACAACGCCCAGACATTTCAGTGTGCAAACAGAGAGCTGTCAGATCTATGGACAACGATCTCGCATGCAAAGACTCACCAGTATCTATCACAGCGTTGCATCGTGTGGAAGTTTATTGCACCACGCGCGGCTTGGTGGGGAGGCTGGTGGGAAAGAATGATTGGCTCCACCAAGCGATGTCTGAGGAAGACACTGGGACGATCCTCAGTAGATCAAGACAGTTTGCAGACGGTACTGACATCTATAGAAGCCGCGCTGAACTCCAGACCACTGACCAAGGATGACGACGTAGATGTTCTCACTCCAGCACATTTCCTCGTCGGCGGAAAACTCACGGCACTACCCTCTGGACCTGAACCCCAGGCAAACTCTCCCATTAAAGAATTCAGGCTCCAGCAGCAACTGGCGGATCATTTCTGGAAACGATGGAACAAAGAGTACCTGCTGCAACTGCAAAACTTCCACGAAGTAAGACGCCCAAGAGGAACACGCCCTGTCGTCAGAGTAGGAGACATCGTCCTTTTGCAGGAAGATCACCGACCACGTCACATGTGGAATAAGGCCCGTGTCGTGGAGTTACGTCATGGACGAGATGGACACGCCCGGACAGTTGTGCTCTCCAAGACGAACGGGGCTCGCATTGTAAGGCCTCTTCAGCTGGTCATACCTCTGGAGGTTGACCAGGGTGGGGAGGATGTTGGGGATTCAGTATGAAAAGATAAAGACTATACTACTTTCAAGAGTGACATATCTTTGTACATCCTGTTCTCTGAGCGGTAGCCATCTTGTAAATAATGTAGTTGAATAAAACAGTGTGCAACGCAAGGTATACGTAACTTATTCCCCATCTATTCACAACACTAGTCGTGAACACTGGCTGAGGCTGAAGTGAAGACTGCGCTGCACCTGACCGATCGCCGGGTGTGGGGAGATGGGCGAGAATGACGCGGTTTTAACACCGTGATGGTTAAGAGAAACTGTCTCTTAATAGGGTGACTGATAACCGAAGTTTTACTGTAACAGTGCACCTGTAGAAGAATTAACCTCTTGTAAACTTCTGAACATGTTTATGAGCGACGTAGTGATCTGCCTAGGGGCTGCCTGGCCGAGGCCCGGAAGGACGTGGGTTCGAAACCCCGACAGGAAGTCGTAAAATTTAAGAAACGAGATTTCCACTTCCGGAGGTGCACATGGCCCTGAGGTTCACTCAGTCTACACCAAAAGTGCCGAGGTTACGTATGGTGGAAGCCCTCCAAGGGCCTTCATGGCCTGTACAGAGATGACTTTGCTTTGCTTTGAGTGATCCGCCTATGCGGTTTGTGTCATGCAGCTGCGAGCTTACATTCGGGAGATGGTGAGTTCGAATCCTGCTTTCGGCAACTCTGAAGATGGTTTTCCGTCGTTTCCGATTTTCACACCCGATAAGTGCACGAGGCTGGACCGTAATTAAGCCCACGGTCGCTTTCTTCCTAGACCCATAGGGCGTATTTTTACAGAAGGAACGCGGCATGTTTCGCGGGAACAGTCAAATACGCCCGCCTGCGAGTTCTTGTTCGCCGTAATTTGACATTTAGCGCTCTATGTTATCAGCATGTGTTTTGTTTAGCCATTAGTCCGTGAGCTACCGAGCTTGATAGCTGCAGTCGCTTAAATGCGGCCAGTATCCAGTAATCGGGAGACAGTGGGTTCGAGCCCCACTGTCGGCAGCCCTGAAGATGGTTTTCCGTGGTTTCCCATTTTCACACCAGACAAATGCCGGGGCTGTACCTTAATTAAGGCCACGGCCGCTTCCTTCCACTTCCTAGAACTTTCCTATCCCATCCTCGCCATAAGATATATCTGTGTCGGTGCGACGTAAAGCAAAAAAAAAAAAAAAAAAAAACAAGTCCGTGAGCTCTTTGGTGCCTTGATGTTCCAGGTGCTGTTCTTTTCGATAGTGTTACCTTTGAGTTATTGTTGTTTGTTTTCTAAATTTGTTTTGCCCTTGTTGGTTGCCATTTATTCTCCTTTTCGTATTGTAGTAGATAACGTAGTTGCAGTTATAACAGACTATTGTTTACAAATGTAAAGGATAATGAGAATGAATTCTCGAAAAGGTATGCCTAGGGTTCGTCTTAATATGTGAAAGAAATACTTCTGGTCGTGGGGTCACAAGAATTACAGTATGTGCGTGTTTTGAAGTGCAGTTGTTTTGCATTACAGTGATAATGATACCTGAATTTCGTTCAAGTCAGCAGGAAGTGTAAGCACACGGCAACACTTCTTCACAATGATCACAAAGCTAGTTGTTTCAAGAATCGGTTGCCCAGTTGCACTTCCTCTTAAAACAATAATCATCACCACCACCACCACTTAAAGAGCCGAATATTTCTCAACTTCCATTATTATATTGATGATGATGATGATGCTTGTTGTTTTAAGGGGCCTAACATCGAAGGTCATCGGCCCCCATTATTATATTATTACTCACTATCAAGCTCGATTTGAACAAACAAAAACAGCCATATACAGAACAACTGAGGAGGAATGCAATGTCCGATGTTCAACAGCGTCGTTCGCAGTAAATTACTGCCTCTGGAGCCAGAGCGCGGACAGGAAACTACTGCAAAGAAATGGGACCCGGCCTAAACCTTCAAACTGCAGCCACCATTCGTACTGTCACAGTACCCATGTTACCATGTAGCAGCATCCAGCAAAAAGCATGCTTCTCATTTTAATGCAGTGCAATACTGTTTACAAAGACCGGCTCCATGGCTAAATGGTTAGCGTGCTGGCCTTTGGTCACAGGGTCCCGGGTTCGATTCCCGGCAAGGTCGGGAATTTTGACCATCATTGGTTAATTTCGCTGACTCGAGGGCTGGACGTATGTGTCGTCTCCATCATTATAATGTCATCCTCATGACGACGCGCAGGTCGCCCACGTGGGTCAAATCAAAAGACCTGCACCTGGCGAGCCGAACTTATCCTCGGACATTCCTGGCACTAAAAGCCATACGACATTTCATTACTGTTTATAAAAGCAGTAAATAACTGCCAATGGAGTCCGGCTCCATGGTTAAATGGTTAGCAGGCTGGCCTTTGGTCACAGGGGTCCCGGGTTCGATTCCCTGCCGGGTCGGAGATTTTAACCGTAAATGGTTCATTACCTTGGCTCGGGACTGAGTGTTTGTGCTATCCACAACATCCCTGCAACTCACACGCCATACATAACACTACCTTCCACCACAATAACACGCAGTTACCTACACATGGCAGATGCCGCCCACACTCATCGGAGGGTCTGCCTTACAAGGGCTGCACCCGGCTTATTATTATTATTATTACTGTCAGTGAAGGCCTGGCTGGAGGCCTACACTATCTGATCAAAAGTATCCGGACACCTCTGTTATGCGTTCGGGAGACGGGACAGGGCTGGACCTCACGGCTGGCCCCAACCGTCGGCTGTCGTGAGAATGGTTTTCCGTGGTTTTCCATTCTCCTGCACTAAGGCGAATGCCGGGACAGTTCCTAGGATAAGCCACGACCTCCAACCCCTTCACCTTCTCCGAGCATCTCTCCTTCACCGTAACAAATCTCCCGGCCTGAGAGACGGCGTCATCGTCTAAGAGGCCCGCCTCCCCCTTCAGGGGAGGAATGAAAACATTTTAGTAGTAGTAGTGGCCACCAGTTTAAATTAATTTTACTCAACATGATTCACAACCCAAGAGCAATCTGTTAACGACCTAAATGACACAGTTTATAACTCAAATGTACATAATTTTACAACACTATTAACACTACAAAACAAATACAGTAACGTATAGGTTTTTTTTTTCAATTTGCTTTATGTCGTACCAACACAGATCGGTCTTATGGCTGGCTGTTGCTGGTGAAAGAGGAAAGGCGTTATGGCATTATCACATCAAGGTCAGCTGAAGAATTAGAATGTCAGCGTGACAGCCTTATAAACACCGTCATTTGGTCAGCCTACTGTCTGGAACAATGCGCACTTAAGAAGCGATATACTTCAGGAGTCGCCTGCAGGCAAGTAATCACATCTCTATATGGCACAAGGTGTCGTTCCTATAATAATCCGTGAAAAATTATTACTGTAATTTTATTTTAAAAATGATAAGTTTTCGTTTTTCATGCCTTGCAGAAGAAGCCCGTTAACAGGTTCCATCCGGATGATTGAAAATCTGGATGATGTGGACAATCTGTCAACGACGTAAATAACATAGTTTATAACTAAAATTTATATAATTTTACAACACTATTAACAGTACAAAACAAACATAGTATAGGTTTGTTTTTAAATTTGCTTTCCGTCCCACAAAGACAAATAGGTCTTATGGCGGCGATGGGATAGGAAAGGGCTAGGGAAGGAAAGAAGCGGCCGTGGCCTTAATTAAATTACAGTCAGGTAGCCTACGAGTTCGCCGAGCGATTAGGGGCGTGCAGCTGTGAGCTTGCATTCGGGAGATAGTGGGTTCGAACCCCACTGTTGGCAGCCCTGAAGTTGGTTTCCCGTGGTTTCCCATTTTCACACCAGGAAAATCCTGGGGATGCACCTTAATTAAGGCCAAGGCAGCTTCCTTCCCACTCCTGGAGCTTTCCTATCCCACATATCCCATCGTCGCCATAAAAGCTATGTGTTGGTGCGACGTAAAGCCAATTGTAAAAAAAAAAATAAAAAAAAAAAAACGCCTTACACCGTGCGATAGCAGCGCATTCTATATAGACTAGAAGTGAAAAGCTGAATTACTTTAACTTGATGGATAGTTACAAAAGCCATTGGTGTGGACGTGCGTTGTTTCCTTTACTGGTTATATTTACTTGTGCTTTTGTTTTGCGCGGTTTGGTAACGGAGTGTAATTCTCATCATTGATTGAAATGACATCATATTCGATTATATGTCAGCCAAAAGCAATGCTAGTAGCTATTCTAGTAATAGAGAGTGTAAAGTAAATGTACTTCTGGCGGCGGGCTGGTGGGTCCTTGGTCGTGGCAAGGAAGACATTTCGCCTATAAGAGAATTTCCATATAAGATTTCCATGATTTCAAGTTCATTATAATGATACAAGGCTTGCGTGAACCATAATCAATTTTACCAACACTTTGAATACAGTCTAACTCTACGTAAGAGGATACATTTTTCAACTAAAGTCTACTGCTGTTATCTGTAAAACAACCAGCATTTAAATATCTTATTTTCAGAAGCTGTTCGCTACTTTGTACCTGTGACTGGCGCATCTTGAGTGAAGTCTACTGTGACCGAGGCATCGTTAAGCCGTTCGCCACACAGACGGATGCCATTGATGATAATGTAGTCGTCGGGGCAGTTGAAGGCTTCGGCTCCGGCCTGCCCTGGGGGCACAATTGGCTCACCGTCTGCAAGAGAGAAAGCACCGATGAAACAAAACTGTAGTATCAAAATTCAATAACGTGGAATGTGGTACGTGCAACCCAAAAGTTGATCAGAAATGTATGTAAAGGAAAGAACTGTGAACTCGTATCTTACTCCCACTGTGGCACACAAACATGAGTTTTCTTTAGCAAAATGCTTGAGCGACTTTGGTGTAACATTACTAACGGCGTAATGATACCATAATTTTAATTTCCATGTGATCATCATTGCCAGCATCATCATATGGGGTAAGTTTTATTTTCAGACTAACACATCCACACAGTTGGACGATATAAGAATATGGGCGGAGCAAGTGCACACGGAATGCTTCTCTCATTCAGAAAGTGCTTATTTCATTAAAATACATTACTTACACTCCAAGCTATATTTACTAAAGTCGAGTGCAATATGACCTGATACTAATTTTGAAGGACGGTTGCAAGAATAGAATAACTTCTAAAATGAAATAACTTAATTAACTTTCAAACAAATATTTATTAAAAGTGTGATGTTATACCACTTCGTACACAACATGATTTACTTCCTGATTATTTTAAGCCGTATAAACTTAATTAGTCCGCCTCTGTGGTGTAGTGGTTAGCGTGATTAGCTGCCACACTCGGAGGCCCGGGTTCAATTCCCGGCTCTGCCACGAAATTTGAAAAGTGGTACGGAGGGTGGAACGGGGTCCACTCAGCCTCGGGAGATCAACTGAGTAGAGGTGGGTTCGATTCCCAACTCACCCATCCTTGAAGTGGTTTTCCGTGGTTTCCCACTTCTCCTCCAGGCAAATGCCGGGATGGTACCTAACTTAAGATCACGGCCGCTTCCTTCCCTCTTCCTTGTCTATCCCTTCCAATCTTCCCATCCCCAACAAGGCCCCTGTTCAGCATAGCAGGAGACCACCTGGACAAGGTACGGGTCCTCCTTCCCAGTTGTATCCCCGACCCAAAGTCTCACGCTCCAGGACACTGCCCTTGAGGTGGTACAAGTGGGATCCCTCGCCGAGTCCGAGGGAAAAGCCAACCCTGGAGGGTCAACAGAATAATAAAGATAAATTAAATCAAGGAAAAAAGAAAAATGTCACAATTGACACCGATTAAAATTTACAAAAGATTTACTGAACAAACTCTCTCCCTGAAACTCAGTTCTTGTAATAAACAATAAAATAATTATTACCATTTGTAACTGATATAAGTTTTCAGTTTGACATTTGCAAAAGACACACTAAATAAAAATCCTCCTCCCCTTCCTATACTTGGTTCTGGTAAAACCATCTCACTGTCACTATCTGGCGCCTGATTGTAGGTTTTCGTTGTAAATTTTACTAATACTCACTTTCTTACATCTACAGGGGAAGAACAGAGTTCAGTATCCCTCCTTTAATCTTCTTGCTCAGTTATCTCACGCTGTAAGTCAGATGTCTGTAGTGGGGTTTCTTCTCCTGGGAACACACAGTACTTTCCTCCGAATCAGAATCTAGTTGTCTTCTTGCGAGCTGTTACATTTTCCCTTGTGTTTTGATTTTCTGCTTCTTACCAAATGATTAAAGATGCTACTTTCTCATAAAGTTGACAACTGAAAGATTCTCTCCATTATTCGAAATAAACATGCCAAGCTGTCTCTGTGGATCAGTGGTAGAATGTCGGCCTCTGAATCCCAAGTTAGCGGGTTCAAACACGGCAGAGGTAATCGGATTTTGGAAGGGTGGAAAAAAGACCATTCGACACTCCATGTCGTACGATGCCGGCATGTAAAACACATTTACCCGACAAAATTCATTAAAACTCAGCCATAGACGCCCAAGAGACTTTCGGTTTACTCGGTCTGCCATCTAGTAGGCCTAGAGTAAAACGGACCGTCGAAATTGACGAGCAGACAGCCAGATGGTGTCAAATTGAAATGTCTGCAACACGGTATCTGAGGCCATAAGTTAATTAATTAATTACCCTGCCAATGTAATGATTGTAGGTTTTCGTTGTAAATTTTACTAATACTCACTATCTTACATCTACAGGGGAAGAACAGAGTTCATCCCTCCTTTAATCTTCTTGCTCAGTTATCTCACGCTGTAAGTCAGATGTCTGTAGTGGGGCTTCTTCTCCTGGGAACACACAGTACTTTCCTCCGAATCAGTATCTAGTTGTCTTCTTGCGAGCTGTTGCATTTTCCCTTGTGTTTTGATTTTACCTTACATCTCTTCTCAATCGGGGTTCGACTTCGAAGAACAACTTCCACATATGTTATGACTTCCGGATCAGCAGCAACACATCACTTTTCTTTTGCCCGTCTCTTGTGGAATCTACTTCACTGTTTGAAGAAGCTCCTCAGAAGAAGCACTACTTTCCACAGTTCGGTTAGGTGACTGGAGAGTAGGTGTTCCATTTTCACTTAGGCCAGCACCTGTTCCTCTATTGTTCCTCCTTTACTTACCTTCCTCTTGTGATGCTCCCATCGTTTCAGTGCCCCTATGTCAGCTAGCCTCAACTCAGAGCGAAACAACTTCAGAGCCACTTTGCTCCCCGCTGTTGAGGAAGGAGGGCAGCTGAGCGAGCATGGAGGGGAAGTGTATGACGTAATACGTACTGAAGGTCATTGGGGATGCACGTTATTCTCACACCACACATCTTCCAAGCCTATATACCCTTTCAATAAATGCGCGTACTCTAAAACTTTAGTTATTTAATCGTGAAAATGTATTTATTCAGGACACATTACACTCTACTGTATTTCTTCTATGTCGATGAATAATTTTCTTGCCCTGTTATACTCTATAACCTGTTTCCTGTTCGTTCCATATGATCTATGCTCCAAATTATTATTATTATTAATCATATGGTAACATTATCTCCGTGCAGTTAATTTAAGTACCGCCACGGTATAGCCTACAACCCGCCTGACCGCTGCTGTCTTCTCACGCGGCAGCCAGCCGTCCGGAGTGGAGCAAGTAGCGCCTGCTTCCTAGAGCAAGTACTTGATGACGTCTTCCTTATTTTGTCCATCGGCATTACGTTTCTGGCAAAATTATTAATTCCATCTTTCCTGAAACCACTGATGATAAGCTCTGGCCGAACAGTCAACAAGGTTTCTTTCAAGAAATGAGAGAATTCACTTTTCGAAATGTTCCTACCACGGTGATTACGTTCCCACTGAACAACTTTTGCATCCCAAGTGTTCTTCAAAGAACGAAAAATATGAAGATCTGGTGGCTGAAGAAGATGACTAGTGTGAGGTGGAAGTTTTATAATGGTTACATTGGCTTCCATAGCAAATATTTTGTCGATACGACTTGTGGCCAACGTAACGTATATCAAAATTTTTATGGTCCACCCCTTCTTTATTTTCTCTAAGAGATATCCATTATGGTCCTCCTCTGTAGTGTAGTAGTGATTAGCTGCCACCCCCGGAGGCCCGATTTCGATTCCCGGCTCTCCCAAGAAATTTTAAAAGTGGTACGGGGGCTGAAACGGGGTCCACTCAGCCTCGGGAAGTCAACTGAATAGAGGAGGGTTCAATTCCCACCTCAGCCATTCTCGAAGTGGTTTTCCGTGGTTTCCCACTTCTCCTCCAGGCAAATGCCGGGATGGTACCTGACTTACGGCCACGGCCGCTTCTTTCCCTCTTCCTTGTCTGTCCCTTCCAATCTTCCCATCCCCCCGCAAGGCCCCTGTTCAGCATAGCAGGTGAGAAGAAAAAGAAGATATCCATTATGATTTATTTTATATTATAAAATAATTAGCTTTATATCCTGTATATTTGAAATGTACAACTACATGTTATACGCAAATGATATTGAATTTATTTGCATCGTATGTAACTTTTTTGATGGCTACTAACAATAAATAAAATCATGAATAAAAATATAAAAATAAAATTACTCAAAAACTTAATAAAATTAATAAGCATAATTAACCGAAATGTCCGTAGTATGGGCGCCAGAGTTCACCAGAATGGATCCCTCGAATTTAGATAAGAGCATGATAAACTTTATATCCCAGGGCGTGTACATAATGCTGCGTACTGGTACATCTGCTGCAGGCCTTACCTAACCTCCTGAAAACGAATAAATAGGTAGGAACTGCACCTAGGTTCATCAATAACACTGATTCTAAAATAGCTAACTATATTCTTAACAAAATCCGTGCATGAGCACCTCATCAACACACAAAATTATACATATAATACACACATGAAATATTGCTGGAAGACTCCATATTTACAACAACAACAATGAAAAACAGTGGGAAAACGAAAGCGAGAACTAAACTACCATTTGTAGATAGTCCGATGAACAATGTACATATCTGTAGATAAATACCCTTCACTGTCTCTGTATCATTACTACTTGCTGATTCTCATAATCGGCAGTTATCACATCACACAGATACTGTGCCTTGTAATACTGTGTTCACATATTTTAACACTTGTTGTAAAGATATATACACACGTCTGTCGATCCTCAACATAAATGATGGAAAGTCTGAGATAGCTTTCACCAACATATAATGCCAGACCTCCATAAGTACTACAATACTTAATGCATACGCCCTGCACAATTTGTTGATCAGCCACTTTCCACGAACATACCAAGACTACATTCCATGAACGTTTGAACTCCAGTCCATTGCAGCCGTGTCACTCGAATACCGTATATCCAGCACTATTTCCTACTCGTACAGTGCGTCAGTTGTCCTTCTTGTCCGTACCGAGTGGTTCTCTTACACAGTGTCACTGGTTGTAGTTGTCTTCCTTCTCGTTCCTTTACAATCTCCCTTGTTCCCGCCGTATGATCAACCTTTATAGACATCAACATCCCCCTCCTCTCAGATGATACGTCTGAATTGGTGCTTGCCAGCCAATCATGAGTGAACCTCTTGTCAAGACCAAGCCCTGAACTCATACTTGGTCTCAAGACAATAACAAACGCTCGGGTATATCATATGAGTCATACGAACTTCCCTAATACAACAACAAGCTCATCTCATCAGGCTGGGATATATACATGACTCATGGAATGTCCCGACACAAGTATATCACAACAAACACTGGGGTAGCCACATGATTCATCCAAATTAGCAGAGTTATTAAAGCAATGTTTTCCCACTCGTGCAAAACAAATTACTCATATTTACATATGTGGATATCTTCCAGCTTACAAATATAAATGGCAAAATATACAAATGAAATACTGATAATGATAATAATAATAATAATAATAATAATAATAATAAATCGAATACTGACAATAATATCTCTAACTTTTACATATAATTCGGGGGTGTGATATATGTAGGCCTACTATCACACGTAATATTTTCAAATTGTGTAAATTCAAGTGTACACAAATACGGTACATTACAGTAACCTGCTGTTGCCTAGCAACAATTTGTCCATCAAGTCGATTCAATCTTGGTGCGGCTTTGCAAATTAATAAAATTACATAAAATTACTCATAATAATAAAACTGCCAATTACCGTTTCCTGAGAGAAATAAAGTGTGTGAGAGAGGAGAGACACACACTTTGCCTCTTGTACCACATGTTTTACATTGACCCTATAATAAAAGGAGTCTATACCATAAAGTGCTTTACTTCTTACTTTGACCTCGGCGAAATTATCTGTTATGTCTTCCGAGTCCACATTCCTAGCAGACGGTACTGACGAAACTGAATTACAAACAATCAGCTACACTTTGTCAGGAGATTTGACAGTTATACAGGTGAACAAGTGAGTCATAAATCTTTGGTCATCTTATCGCGCCTCTCCCCCAGGCTAGTATCATTATCAAGCGGAGACGGGGTTGGAGTATGAAGCTGTAACGTTGCCTTACTCGCCACGCAACGCATCAAAACACATTATTTCTTCATTATTACTTTTTTTTCTAAGTTGCTTTACGTCGCACCGACACAGATAGGTCTTATGGTGACGATGGGACGGAAAAAGCTAGGAGTACGAAAGAAGCGTCCATGGCCTTAATTAAGGTACAGCCCCAGCACTTGCCTGGTGTGAAAATGAGAAACCACGGAAAACCATCTTCAGGACTGCCAACAGCGGGGTTCGAACCCACTATCTCCCGAATACTGGATGCTGGCCGCACTTAAACGACTGCAGCTATCGAGCTCGGTTATTTTTTCAGAAATCTGAAATATGATCCAGTTTTAACGTCGCACTGACAAATATTTTATAGAAATTAATATGGCAGGATTATTATATATAATATTAAGAACGGATTTTAACAAAAGACAGGTAATTGTTATTCTGAGTGGAGCCCTGGAGTCCTGGACGTTTGCCAGTCTAGCCAATCTATAGATGAAAATGGAAGTTTTCCTGTTTCTCTGTACAAAAATCACATTGTAATACTAGATTTAACCTTGAAGATGTTTGTGTTCCTGTATCTAAAACCACATTACATCACAGACAGCCAAACCAGATTAATCCTGAAAAAAATGAAAACCTACAACCTGTTTTCCAGTCATTGACCGGGTCAGGGATGTAATGAATGAATCATATATAGGCTGTTAGTACGATGGGGTCGCCACTCCCAAAGTGATTTATTAATGAACGATAGATACTATGAAATGAGAATGGAGAGTGTTGCTGGAATGAAAGACGGCAGGGAAAACCGGAGTACCCGGAGAAAAACCTGTCCCGCCTCCGCTTTGTCCAGCACAAATCTCACATGGAGTGACCGGGATTTGAACCACGGTATCCAGCGGTGAGAGGCCGACGCGCTGCCGTCTGAGCCACGGAGGCTCCCAGATTAATCCTAAACTTCGCTAAATAACTAGAAAAACAAAGACTTACCCTCATCTACATTCAACAGCTGAAAGGTGGGTTCTGTCCCATTGCTTGGCCTGTTCGTGTATGTTATGCTGCAGTAACCATCCTCTTTACGGATACATATGGCGTAGTTGAGATTGTTCTGAAAAGAAAATTAAAGCATTGAATTTGGTTACATGAAATAGAATACCAATAGTATCCTCAATTCCTCATCCACGCTGGAACTTTCACAGAGCAAATTGGATTGGCTATGCTGAACACCTTGATAAGTGCCTAGGATGGATTCCACCTGTAAAAGACAACTATGAGAGATTTATTGGTGCTATAAAAAGCACAGCAAAGAAGTTTATACCTAGAGGCTACCGAAAGGAATATATCCCTGGTTGGAATGAAAACAGTGATATTCTCTACCAAGAGTTCCTTACAACTGGTGACCCGTGCATAGCAGATGAATTAATCCACAGTCTGGATGCTGCCCGCAGGCAGAAATGGATAGAAACAGTTGTAAACCTTGACTTCAAACGCTCAAGTCGAAAAGCATGGTCCATTATAAGAAAGCTAGGAGAGGGGTGTCGGATAGATCGAATTAGTTCTCCAGTAACTCCGGATATGGTTGCAGCACAGATTGTGAACAATTCACAAGCTCCAGAAGATCGGGATCATACTACACGGATAAAACGTGAACTGAAAACATTGAGGGCAACCATTCCAGAAGAGAGTACTTATTCCAAACCATTCACTCCACAAGATATATCAAATGCCTTACAAGGTATGAAGTCAGGCAAAGCCCCTGGGTTTGATGGCATTCACCCTGAATTTTTGTTACACTGTGGAAAATATGCTAGAATATGGCTTGCTAAATTCTACTCTGACATCCTGCAGAGAGGGTCTATCCCTCGGCTTATGAAACGGACGAAGATCATTGCTATCCTAAAACCAGGAAAATCTAACGATCCACCCAAAAATTACCGTCCAATTGCTCTTCTGAGCATAATATACAAACTTCTGGAAAGGCTAATCTATAACAGAATTAGTTCCGTAATTTTTCAAAATTTGCCTGTTGAACAAGCAGGGTTCCAACCAAACCGCAGCTGTACAGATCAGGTTTTGTCACTAACAACATTTATTGAGGCAGGCTTTCAAAAACAACTGAAAATTTCTGTGGCATTTATTGATTTGACTGCAGCTTATGACACTGTGTGGAAACAAGGACTTATCTACAAACTATTACGTGTTTTGCCATGTAAGAAGATTGCACGACTTATTGATAGCATGCTCACCAAGAGGAAGTTTCGTGTAATACTGGGAAATGGCACTAGCAGTGAGAAAACTCTAAACAATGGCCTTCCCCAAGGTTCTGTATTAGCTCCTCTGCTTTTCAACCTGTACATAGCTGATATACCTGAAACTAGCTCTAGGAAATTCGGATATGCTGATGTTTGGGCTCTGGCAGTACAAGATAAATTCATGGAAAACACTGAAGAAACACTGACGGCTGATCTTACCACCTTGGGACAGTACTTTCGCAAATGGAGATTACAACTGAATCCAAATAAAAGTGAAGTTACATGTTTTCACCTTAGCAACAAAATGGCCAATAGTGAACTGAAGGTTCAGTTTGAGAACACTTGTCTTGCCCACAACAGATATCCACAATATCTAGGGATTACTCTTGACAGAACTCTGTCCTTCAAGAAACATCTTCAGAATACGGCTGCTAAGTTACGATCAAGAAACAACATCTTACAGAAGCTGTGTGGAACCACCTGGGGATCATTAGCATCTACCCTACGGTCTTCAGCTCTTGGTCTTGTATACTCTGCTGCAGAATACTGCTCATCAATATGGCTGAACAGCAGTCACACGAAATTAATTGACACTCAGCTGAATCACACTATGCGTATGATATCAGGGACAATTAGATCTACTCCCACTTTCTGGCTACCTGTTCTATCCCATATTCCACCACCTCACCTCCGCCGAGAAAATGCTCTCCTACGAGATTATAAGAAAATAACTAACAACAGTCAGTTGCCAATTCATGGCGACATGAATGATGTTCTTATTAACAGGCTAAAATCAAGACGCCCACCTGTTAGAACAGCCAGAAACCTAGCAGACGCTAACTTTAATCTGCTTCAGGCCTGGAAGCAAGTATGGATATCCAGTGCTCCATCAGAATATCACTATCTACCATGGCTGAAAAACAAACCAGAGGGTTTTGATCTTCCACGGAAGATCTGGACAACTATCAACAGGATTCGTACTGGCCATGGCAGATGTGGCGACTTCCTCCATAAATGGGGAATACTTAATTCGGCAGCGTGCAGTGGTGGTGCTGTGAAGCAAACAGTTCGGCACATTGTGCAGCAGTGTCCTCTCACTGCCTACCAGGGAAACCCAAGAGACTTTTTTCTGCTCTCACCCTTGTGTGTTGAATATGTAAATAATTTGAACCTGTAAATACTTCAAATTGTAAATATTATTTATTATTATTTTATCTGTAATGTGATGTGTTAGCCATACGCTAAATAAATAAGAAGGATGTTAGTGATGGTGGCGATTCTTCTTTCAAGAGGAAGCACAACTCGTCAAACACTTTCTCTTAACTTTCTTTTGCCTACTCGTTTAACGTCGAAGATTTTCGGCGACAGAAGAATGGGAAGCAGCTAGGACTGGGATGGTAGCGGCCGTGGCCTTAATTAAGTTACTGGTGTGAAAATGGGAAACCACGGAAAACCATCTTCAGGGCTTCCGACAGTGGGACTCGAACCCAATATCTCCCGAATGCAAGCTCACTGCTGCACGAGCCTAACCGCACTGCATGTAATGAACACGATCTAATATGTTGAATGGTATTATTGTTATTATTAAATGAAAATCCACAGGCTATTTCCAGTCATTCGACCGGGTCAGAAATGGAATTAATGAAGTCCCATCTAGTGGCGAGGATAGGAAGTGTGGCGGCTTCCGAAGCCTGCCGCACTCCTCTGGGGCATTGATTGACCGACAGTTGAAATTAAATGCTACTGGAGAGTGTCGCTGGAATGAAAGATGACATGGAAAACCGGAGGATCCGTCCCTGTCCCGCCCTCGCTTTGTGTAACACAAATCTCACGTGGAGTGGCTGGGTTTCCAACCACCACGGAACCCAGCGGTGAGAGGCCGGCGCGCTGTCGCCTGAGCCAAGGACATGATGATGATGATTATTATTATTATTATTATTATTATTATTATTATTATTATTATTATTATTATTATTATTATTATTATTATTATTATTACCGTGTTTTGGTGGATCGCGGAAAGGTGAAAGAAGGTACTGGCGTGAATGGGTCTATCTACAATATCAAAATTAAAATAAAACTTGTCCTGAAGGTTGTATTTTTTTCAAAAGCAACGAACTTAACAAATTTTCACTTAGTGAAATAACAATGACAAATTTGGGGATTAAAAACAGAGAACCCCAGAATAGGGAATTTAACAGCTTTGGGGTACAAGCCCCAGATTTACAAGTTCTGAGCTACCAGCTCAAGTTTACACAATTTACAATTTTATATATGAGATATAATTTAGGCAAGGACAGAAATCCCCCAATTCAAGAGCACTTACTCCAAAAGTTACAATCTCTAGCCTTCCAGAGGCACCCCTCACAATTACAGAAAACTTAGAAAAGAGCTTACATGCTCTCCAACATTAACACATTTCTAACAGCCCGCTTAAGGCAACATTATATCAAAAATCTTACACTCTCTGGGCACGATTTACAATGGAAGTTATTTTTACACAGGGGTATCTATTACCCAACCTACTGGGCCTTCGTGGAAAAAAAAAACAGGTTAGATTACTGGCCCGAACATAAAATGAATAGAGGCGTATACTTGCACTCGTAGATAATGAAGAATAAAGTCCTAACGGGGCTCTCGGCCCAGATATACAGGGGCTAATCCCAAGCTACTGAGGTGAATCGAATGAAGATTACTTTAAGGCACACTCAGAAAGACGACGCTCAAATGAGACAAGGAAACTTGAAAAGCCGTAACTTATATTCCCTCAGGGAAGGTTCGAGAGAATTCTGGACTAATCCGGACACACCTACTCAATTTTTATTAGCTAATTCAAAGTGAACAAGAAATGCGAGATTTGTTGAAAATTAATTACAAAATTCATGATTGGCCAGATTCAATGAAAAGGAAGTGTAGCCAACCGAAAAAAATGAACATAGATTCAGTTATGAAAATCTAGGAATACGAAACTTCTTTAAATTATAAGTTCTTCCACCTTGCACCAGAGTGAATGACCAGAGTTTTTGAAATGACATCTATGGAGGAAAGTTTAAACTTCTTGAAGTAAACAAACACAAAGCAAATAAATTCTGTCAGTTTAGACAACTTCACAATAACACAATTACTTAATACTTCAGTAGTGACGTCTTCAGATTAATGTCACAAATCACTGTAGTAGCAATTTCAAATTTTAGTCGATAGACGAGTTCATAAAGGCGCTTCTGTTGGATGTGCGAGGTTGAGATGTACCTCCTGGTACAATTATTATTATTATTATTATTATTATTATTATTATTATTATTATTATTATTATTATTATTATTATTATTATTATTATTATTATTATTATTATTATTATTATTATCCGCCTCTGTGGTGTAGTGGTTAGCTGGTTAGCTTGATTAGCTTCCAACCCCCCGGAGGCCCGGGTTCGATTCCCGGCTCTGCCACGAAATTTGAAAAGTGGTACGAGGGCTGGAACGGGGTCCACTCAGCCTCGAGAGGTTAACCGAGTAGATGTGGGTTCGATTCCCTCCTCAGCCAACCTCGAAATGGTTTTCCGTGGTTTCTCACTTCTCCTGCAGGCAAATGACGGGATGGTACCTAACTTAAGCCCGCGGCCGCTTCCTTCCCTTTTCCTTGTCTATCCCTTCCAAATTGTCCATCTCCTCACAAGGCCCCTGTTAACAGCATAGCAGGTGAGGCCGCCTGGACGACGTACTGGTCCTCGTCCCCAATTATATCCCCGACCCTAAGTCACACGCTCCAGGACACTGTGCTTGAGGTGGTAGGGGTGGGATACCTCTCTGAGACCGAGGGTAAAACCAACCCTGGAGGGTAAACAGATTAAGAAAGATAGAAAGAAAGAAAGAAAGAAAGAAAGAAAGAAAGAAAGAAAGAAAGAAAGAAAGAAAGAAGAAAGCTATATTATTATTATTATTATTATTATTATTATTATTATTATTATTATTATTATTATTATTATTATTATTATTATCCCAGCAATAATAAAAATCAACTCATATCCTCTTTTTCTTCTACTTGTTTGACGTCGCACCGACACAGATAGGTCTTATGGTGACGATGGGACAGGACAGGGTTAGGACTGGAAAGGAAGCGACCGTGACCTTAGCCAAATACAGTAGAGACAATACACGACACTTCTGGATTTAGCCTTGTTAAAATGGGAGACAATTCGCAAGTGGCGCTCCTAGTGGTGTGACCTGGAAATTCGCGCTAAATTCAAATATCATTGGAAATGCATATACGGAAATGGATAAATAAATTACATCTAGAAATAAAGTGTTATTAAGATATTAACTTCAAAGTTGGTAAAGCAATTCTGGATAAACGAATGAAGAATTATTTAGCAGGTTATTATTTAAAGATTGAAATTAGACATGTTATCAAGATGTGAAATGGACTGCTGTGAAAGGGCTTGATCTTTCATTTATGCATTAGGCCTACTTTTTTAGCTTTAGCATTCCTGCCTGAAATTTTACGGATAATTTGTCTTTTTTTCTAATTTAAAAACATTGTATCATCACATTAATACACTCCTCAATAAAAATATCGGCACACGTGGTAGAGTGGGTCGGCCTCCGGATCCCAAGATAGCGTGTTCAAACCCGGCAGAGGTAGTCGGATTTTTGAAGGGCGGGGAAAAGTCCATTCGACACTCCATGTCGTACGATGTCGGCATGTAAAAGATCTCTGGTGTTACATTTGGTATTTACCCGACAAAATTAATTAAATCTCAGCCATAGACGCCCAAGAGAGATCCGGATTACTCTGTCTGCCATCTAACGGACCTAGAGTAAAACGGAACGTCGAAATTGACGAGCAGACAGCCAGATGGCGTCAAATCGAAATGTCTGCACACGGTAGCTGAGGCCATACGATTATTATTATTATTATTATTAACATTTAAGAGTTGGTTAAATTTTCTCTTAACTTGAATTCTGCTAACAGAAAGAAAATCTATACATGTAGCCTCAAAAACATTCAAAATTTTCCTATAAGCAATAGTTGCCATTACATTAGAGTAAAGCAAATTTGCATCATCATTTTGTTTCAACAAAATATGTACATTTCTTAAGTCACCCATATTTTCTTCAGTGCTTGAAAACGCATTAAGGCATTCCAAATGGGGTAACTTGGAACACAAGCAGCCACACACACATATGCATATGCATTTTCCTTAATTATATCAAAACCCACAGATCACACCTACAACACATCGGTATGGAAGGTTAACTGCTACACTATACAATAAAATAAACTTATTATATTTTAAGTCACTTAAAATATCGGCCACGCCGTTCAGAAGTTTAGGAAGTACTATAAAAATCTCGTGTCACTTGAAGAATATATATACAAACACAATATTAATTTACATTTTCTTGTCACGAGGGAACGGAAGACCGCAAATCCTTCTTCTCTTAATAGTATTATTGCAGCCATACACAGCACATATCTTTCCACTCAAGTTGAGAGGAGATACTATTTACCAGTTTACTTATGTCAACTTACTGCAAACGCATAAATATCGCCAAAAACTTCACAAACAAATACACGTGCTCTTATGGCAGAATCATTAATTCCAGGTCACTCTGCTAGAGAGAGCTCTAATCGCTGTCCCTCGATATCTCGCGGAGTATCGCGTATTGACTCTATTGTATTTGCCTTAACTAAGGTACAGCCGTAACATTTACGTGCTGTGAAAATGGAAAATCATGGGAAACCATCTTAGGGGCTGTAAATCAATCAATCAATCAATCAATCAATCAATCAATCAATCAATCAATCAATCAATCAATCAATCAATCAATCATCTGCATTTAGGGCTGTCGTCCAAGTGGCAGATTCCCTATCAGTTTTTGTTTACCCAGATTTTTCTTCAATATTTTCAGAGAACTGAGGAATGTATGGAACATTTCCCTCGATAATTTATTAAAATCCCTTGTGCTCCTCGTCCTCTAAATGAATATTTACTCCAATCTGTCCTCTTGAATTCCAACTTTATCTTCATACTCTCCTACTTTTGAAAGCTCCACTCAAGCTTATTCTTCTACTTAGTCATTCCACGCCAACTCTCCACTGACAGCAAGAAACATACCACCTAATCGGGCAGCTCGCCTCCTTACTCCCAAGTCCTCCCAGCCCAAAGTATGCAACATTTTCGTAACACTACTCCTTTGTCGGAAATCACCCAGAACAAAGCTGCTGCTCTCCTTTGATGTATTCCAGTTCTCGTATCAAGTAGTATATACCGGGTGGTGCAGTTGCCCCTATTTTTTTCCCGGACATATTCAACCAGTTGTGAATTAAATGTCTCTTAATCCTATCTTGCGCAATATCTTACGGAAATTTTATGTGCAATTAGCCCAATATAGACTTCCCCTCACAATGTTAAAATGGTACAAGAGGTAATAAGTGAGGCTCATCCAAAAAACACTGCAACATTTTATGTAGAGCGCAGCCCAATACTGTAGTCATTTTTACGAGATGTTACTGTACTGTACAAACCGTAGCCACCCCTTTAGCTGTCGGTAGAGAATTGCGCACCTGATTGCTTCAAGGGGCCATTTTCTTTCGATAGAAAAGGGTAGTCACGGTATCATAGAAAACGTAACAGCTTAGGACCAATTACACATATGTCAATTCACCGCCATTTTGTATAGTCTCATCACATCGAAATTGATAGAAACGTGTTTTTCACAGTATTTTACACTCTATGGCACGCAACTTCTGTACAGCAGATGTGATAGCTTACGCCATGAAATTACTACCGTTAGAGCATTGAAGAACGGCATAAAACCGGGTCATAAGGCTGTGACACATTAGTAAATTTTCGAAGCGAGACCTTTCGCTCTCCTCGTGGATACAGAGTTATGAGGGTTGAACTTTCACGCTGGAAGTAACTAGGCGGAATTATGCACGTCAGACGTAGGCCTACCTGGATAAGCTACATGGAGCAGTGAGGTCTCGAAACATTACTGAGTCATGCCTTTTATTTTATTTTATTTTATTTTATTTTATTTTATTTTATTTTGTACTCGTTTAGTACTCACCTAGGCATCCTTTACGAAGACTTGACTTTTCTGAAGTCTCAGATGTTCTTCTAAGGAAGTTATAACAAATAGATATATTAATTAGCACCACGTAAGCACCAACTACGGAAAAATTCATTGCGAATACCACCTGAAACATTATGCTGGACTCATTTAACCAAGTTATAGGTTCATACCCTACGCGTAGGATATGGTTTAAACTATCTGGGGTACCGGGAGAGTTGGCCGTGCGGTTAGGAGCGCACAACTGTGAGCTTGCATCCGGGAGATAGTGGGTTCGAACCCCACTATCGGCAGCCCCGAAGATGGTTTCCCGTGGTTTCCCATTTTCACACCAGGCAAATGCTGGGGCTGTACCTTACTTAAGGCATGGCCGCTTCCTTCCTATTCCTAAGCCTTTCCTATCCCATCGTCGCCATAGGACCATCTAAGTCGGTGCGACGTAAAGCTAGTAACAAAACAAAAACTATCTGGGCTTAAGAGAGAGATGATTCTTTAGCATACTGTGGTGTTTGCAGCAAGGTAAATCTGTTTACACACTCGAGTTCAGAACTTGTAACCTAAAGATCAATTTCGAAGCGATAGCGTAAATTATTCCATTATTACAGAGATACGAGACATGCTCTTTGTCGCCTGGAGTGGCTACTTGGTAGCAATCGCAGCCAACATGTGATTTTTCGAGGGGTTCAGAGTTCGAATTTAACTACGAGCTTTTTTATACTGCTAAAGGCATCCGTAATTAAGGTTTAATTTATTAAGGTTTAACATCCATAAGTCTCAAAAGTCACTTTTCACCTTTACAAAGTAAGCATACATCAGAAACGAATAATAACATGCGACTTCAATATGGCAAACGGCTACAACGAATGAAGTGCACTGCACTTATTGTCAACATCATGGACACACCCATTCAACCAAGCAACTGCGCACGTTCGACTCGAAGAACGTACGGCGCATAAAACAAGACATGGTACTTTTTACAGCAAAGAGCGAACATCTACTTTACGGTTAACGCAAAAGCAAATATTATGTATTCATGGGATGTTTATGTGAATATGGTACTACTTTATGCGGAAGTAAGGCAGAATTCACGGGAAGCCAGATTCTTGTATCAAGAACGATTTCCTGGACGAAGGATGTCAAGTGCAGAATAATTTCGAAGTGTTGAAAGGCGGTTACGTGCAACGGGGTCATTTCATACATTCTCCCCCGTTCGGGATGCTCCAGTGACGTCTGGGAATAACGAAGAAGCTGCTCAAAATGCAATTGCGTACAACCCGCAAACAATCTCACAGGCCATTGGAAATTAGCTGCACGTCAGCCATGTAACTTTACTGCGCATATTGCACCGCCATAAATTCCACCCCTACCACCAACAACTACACCAGGCATTTCATGGAGATGACCTTCAAAAACGGATGGAGTTTTCGCAATGGATATGATGATGTCCCTCTTTTACCCCAACATTTTGCTGTCCCACATTTGCCTCGTTGACCCTATTATATGAATTCCACCTAGAATAGTTATTGAATTTATTTTTCTAATTTTAGACTTAGGATGTAATCTTTTAGTTTTAATCTATATTAAGTTATATTATTATTATATTATATACAGTGTGTTAAGTTTGATTATTAAGTTTGTATTCAGTATTAAGCCGCATAATGTGGTTAAGTGTAAGAGAGGGCCAAGAGCCCTAACTTCGCCACAAATAAAGACATCAATAAATAAATAAATAAATAAATAAATAAATAAATAAATAAATAAATAAATAAAAATTCGAAGTTGATGCGGATTTCTTTCTTTCCTTTTTTGCTAGTGGCTTTATACGTCGCACCGACAAAGATAGGTCTTATGGCGACAATGGGATAGGAAAGACCTAGGAGTTGGAAGGAAGCGGCCGTGGCCTTAATTAAGGTACAGCCCCAGCATTTGTCTGGTGTAAAAATGGGAAACCACGGAAAACCATATTCAGCGCTGCTGGGATTCGAACCCACTATCTTCCGGATGCAACCTCAGATTTGCATTAACGAAGGAGGTAGTCATTTTGAACAATTGCTTCACTAATCGAATAGCCATGTACAAGCCCATTGCACCTCTGTCGGTAATAGCTTATTTTACTGCAAATACTGTAGCTCTTTTAAGAGCTACTAAACAACGAACATGAACGAGTACCTGCTACATGAGAACTGATCATGATTTAGATTCATCTTCAATAACGCGGCTCACACGTAGTGTAGTGGTTAGAGTGATTAGCTGCCACCCCCGGAGGCCCGGGTTCGATTCCCAGCTCTGCCACGAAATTCGAAATGTGGTACAAGGTCTGGAATGGGGTCCACTCAGCCTGAGGAGGTCAATTGAATAGATAGGGGTTCTATTCCCTCCTCAGCCATCCTCGAAGTGGTTTTCCGTGGTTCCCCACTTCTCCTCCAGGCAAATGCCGGGATGGTACCTAACTTAAGGCCACGGCCGCTTCCTTCCCTCTTCCTTGTCTATCCTTTCCAATCTTCCCATCCCCCACCAAGTCGCCTGTTCAGCATAGCAAGTGAGGCCGCCTGGCCGAGGTATTGGTCATCCTCCCCAGTTGTATCTCCCGACCCAGAGTCTGAAGCTTCAGGACACTGCCATTGAGTCGGTAGAGGTGGGACCCCTCGCTGAGTCCGAGGGAAAAGCCAACCCTGGAGGGTAAGCAGATTAAGAAAGAAAAACAAGAAAGAAAGAAAGAAAGAAAGAAAGAAAGAAAGAAAGAAAGAAAGAAAGAAATTAACCGTTATGGCGAGGGTACTGACCTCCAAGCTCAGGGCACGAAGAGCTCTGGGCACAGATACGTAACAAAACGAGAGCGAAAGCCACTAGTGGCCGTTTTCGACAACGCTGGCTAGAGATCACCGCTTTCTTAAAATTCTTACAAAGATGAATGAACATGTAATATGTGAACAAATGTTGATAACTCCTTACCAGATAACCGGCCTGGCCCTGATAGTTGAAGCTCTCGATGGTGCCTCTCACTCCTGTATAGTACTGCAGACAGTTTTTGGGCGCCGTCTTGGCGTATCCAGGTCGTAGCTGGGTAACTTTGATGCGGAACATCCTTGGAAATGAGCCTCCCATGGACAACACCGACAATCGATAAGGCCCCGTCGTGGCATCCACATCCATGTACACTGAAAAATAATAGTTCATTCTTTCAGTTCCCCTTAAGATCGGTAGTAGTTAAAGGGATCAAGCCCGAAATAGACATTTCATACATTTTTATTCTTGTTACAGAGGGGCTGTCAGGATCAGATTTTCAGTATGCGCCAGGTAATTGAAAAAATGCTACGAGGAATAGACAGTTATGTTTATGTTCCGTAGATCTAGAGAAGGCATATGGCCAGATGACGGAGGGAAAAGATGTTCGCCGTACTGGATGTTGTCGGAATTAAAGGTAGATTATTAAAAGCAATCAAAGGCATTTATGTTGAAAATTTAATGGGCTGCTGTGAGAACTGATGATAGAATGAGTTCTTAGTTCAAAGTACTTAGAAGGGTTAGACAAGGCTGTAATCTTTCACCTTTGTTGTTCATAGTTATGGAATATCTGCTGAAAGGTATTAAGTGACAGGGAGGGATTCAGTTAGGTGAAAATGTAGTAAGCTGTCTGGCCTATGCTGACGACTTGGTCTTATGGCATATTGTGCCGCAAGCCCGCCGTCTAATATCTTGGAACTTGAAAAAAGGTGTAATGAGTATGGTATGCAAATTAGACTTTCTAAGACTATATTGATGTCAGTAGGTAAGAACTCCAAGAGAATTGAATGTCAGATTGGTGATAAAATGCTGGAACAGGTAGATAATTTCAAGTATTTAGGATGTGTATTCTGTCAGCATGGCAGTATAGTAAGTGAGACTGAATCAAGTACAGTAAGGCTAATGTAGTGAGCTCGCAGTAGCAATCAAAAGTATTATGTAAGAAGGAGGTCAGCTCCCGGACAAAACTATCTTTACATTGGTCTCTTTTCAGATCAACTTTGCTTTACGGGAGTAAAAGCTGGGTGGGCTCAGGATATCTTATTCATAAGTTAGAAGTAACAGACATAAAAGTAGCGAGAATGATTGTTGGTACAAAGGGGTGGAAACAATGGCAGGAGGGTACTCGGAATGAGGAGATCAAGGCTAAGTTAGGAATGAACTCGATGGATAATGCTGTACGCATAAACCGGCTTCGGTGCTGGGGTCATGTAAGGCGAATGGAGGAGGATAGTTTACCTAGAAGAATATGGTCTCTTTTATGTTATTATTGTTTCGGTTCCCTTATTATATTATACATCACTCCGCAATGTTATCCCATGGAACAGATTACAAGTGCATAAGAAATGAGTTGGTTCGTTAGCGTGTACAGTGTTACGCTCTCTTTCTTTCTTGTAATGTGTTAGCTTTGTAGGTTGTAACTCTTTAAATTCATCTCTCAGAGTTTTTTTAACATACTTCATGCGGAAATCTTCATTCCTTCCAGTAGCGGCCTGTGGCACAAATGGCAGGTGAGACTAATGTGGGTATTATTATCTATATATTAAAAGAGTTTACTAAAAACAACTTTGGCAAATCCATCCGTCCGTTCTAGGGGTCGATTTGCTTCACTTTTGCTTTATTCTCTCCAGAATTACCTGCCGGTGAATAATTGGACATTGATAGGTCTCTAAGTTCATCCAATTTTGAGTAATCATAGAATCAAGTCATTAAATTATCACTCCAATAATTGCAGATGAAGGCTTAACATAACCCACATTACATTCTGTACTTAACAAGTTGCTAAGAGACTAACAATTTCATTAATATTCTGATTGTGCGATTTTCATCCTTAATAATGTCATTGCATGCAGTCATGTTTGATTACTACCTGTCAATCCAAGGAGTATACACTTCCTCTGATCACAGAGGAATACTATTCTCAAATCAAATCAAATAAAAATCTCTTTATTTGCAAATGAGGTGTCTACCTCGGTGGCAAATGGTACTCTAAAATAGATTATTGTCAAGCACTAAATATTAAATTAACAAGAGAATAAAATTTTCCTATAATACAATATTATATAATTTACGCTAACAAATTTTTCTATTAAACACACAGCTCGTCCTTAATAAATTTACATTGTTTACAAAATTGAACTTATAATATTTCCTGTACTACTTACAAATATAGTCAACTGATATACAGTATGTGGAATTACTTCAAATGATACTGTACAACTGGTATAAGATTAAAATTTACATTGCATTTATTTACTCTTTCTTTTCTTTACCCATTCTGGAACCTAAGTAGCATAACGACCTGCTGCGTCTTAACCAGAGCCCCTTTTACCACCACTTTTCAGAGTTCCTGAAGGGCCTTCACAGCTACCGTAGCGGTCCCAGGGCCCTCGAAGTCCCCACTGTACTTCACCCCTACAGGCAGTCCCCTACTTTGGCTGTCCAAACTCCTTAGACCAGGGGATGGAATTAATTTATTCACACACATTTTTTATTTACATTAACCTGCACTGGTCGAATGCCCTCTAACATTTCATTTATTTTCTCTGTTGCTGTTTATTCTCTTTTTGAATATCTGTACGGATTTTGGAAAAGGATCAAACACTACCCCTGGTAAACTGTTCCACTCCTTCACACCCTTCCCAATGAATGAAAATTTACCCCAATCGCTTCGGCTAAAATTCCTTCTAATTTTATACTTGTGGTCAGTCCTGCCGATATAATTATTTTCCAACTGAAGCCTCTCACGGATATCTCCCCACGCTTCTTCTCCTGTATAGGCTCTATATAATCCTACAAGTCTAGTTTTCTCCCTTCTCTTACTTAAAGTTTCCCACCCAAGTTCCTTTAACATTTCTGATACACTACTCTTTCTCCTGAAATCCCCTGTTACAAATCTTGCTGCTTTCCTCTGCACACTATCTATTTCTTTTATTAGATATTCTTGGTGAGGATCCCAAACACTGTTTGCATATTCCAATAATGGACGAACCATACTTAAGTAACTTTTCTCTTTTAATTCTTTGTTGCATTCTTTAAGTAGCCTCATTATGACATGTAACGATCTGTATGCTTTCCCAACAATGTCATCCACATGACCCTTCCAGTGCAAATTACTTTCAAATCTTACACCTAAGTATTTGCACTTGCCATCTTTTGGGATAACTACCCCATCCAAAGTATATTCAAATTCAGTTTTAAAACTCCTGTTTGTGAATGTTGTAACAGTTGATTTGCCTCCATTAACCTTCATGTTATTCTCTTCAACCCATTGTTGGATACTGTCAAGGTCCCTTTGTAATTCTGAACAATCCTCAATGGTATTTATTTCCCTATAAACAATTATGTCATCTGCATACAATCTTATTTTTGATGTCATATTGTTCCATAAATCATTTACGTATATTAAGAAAAGTAACGGACCGATTATACTACCCTGTGCAATTCCCTTCCAAACTTTCTCTTCCTGCGATACGTTAATTCCTACTTTGACTTTCTGAACCCTTGAATTTAGAAATGTTTTTACCCAACGTGTAACCCTTACGTCCAATCCTATTCTCTCCAATTTCTTTAATAATATTCCATGTTCCACTCTATCAAAGGCTTTGGAAAGATCTATGGGTATGCAATCTAACTGGCCTGCTGAATCCAATTGATCTGATATGTCCTGCTGAAATCCCACCAATCTCTGCTAGATACTCTTTGATTATCTAACCTTTTCCACATCCAAATATATTCAACAGATGGCAGAGCGTTTGCATGCTTACATGCTCCTAAGAGGAAGCATTCTACGTACAAACAGACCCCATCATGGAATACGCCTTAGACATTATCTGGGAACACCTATCGAACGCCTAGCTACTCTAGAAAGAGTTCTCTGCCTGGCTAAAAACGCTCCTTCGAGACTAACCTATGAGCTCACAAAACAACCGTTCTATATACCAGGTGGTCCACCAGCCCCTTGCGATCCAGTTTTATGCATCCCTTCTCATTTATTATAATTTTGAAAGACATCGGTCTCTCTTCCTAAACCGGGGTAATATAACGAGATGTGTGTTTACGGGCCAGAAGACAGCAGGAATCGTGAGCGCCACTATTAATTCATTGTGGGTATCTCGAATGAACCCGTAAAATGAGTACAGATATGCAGAACATGTACTTTAAAACAGGAGGTGGACGCACAGATCGGAAGCACGGTACTGTATAGGCTGGGAAGTGGGCGCCATAGGTCAAGTGTCCCAGTAGCTCACATGGCTAGCGCGCGGTAGGATGTGTGATAGTTGACGGTGCTCGAGGGTTAGAAGGTTCATCTCCCATGCAAGTCTTTTTAAAGCCAGTTGTCTGGAATGTGGCAGGGTTTTATACTTAATACCGATATTTTTCATAAACTGATTTGTTTATTTGGCCCTGAAAAGGGCCGTTGGTATGGAGCTGCATTGATAGAAGCTAGGAGACGTGTGACAGGATTTCAGTTATCCACGTCATTTAACGCAGCATCTGCTCGAACTGACGACCTCCGTGGTCAATACAGAGCTGCGCGCGATGTTGTAAGGACCGTCTGGCCCGTTGCAACATCTCTGGCGAAACGGATCAGCATGAGCTGTCTAAGGTAACAAGGACTGGCTGGCTCCTGTGCATACACCAGTCGTTTTACGTGGCCCCACAGAAAGAATTCAAAGAGCGTAACATCGGGCAATCTGGCGGGCCAGGGACAATTCCTCCCCTTCCTATCCATTTATCAGGATACGTTGCACGGAGATGCGGCCAAGGAGTGGCACATATTAAAAATACGGTGGTAGTTCATCTCGAAGAAACCGCAGATAGCGTAGGCTAGTTACATGATCCCCAAAGAAATGGAGACCGATGAGGTGATCACCCTTGATTCAACACAATACATTCACGCCCCACTATACATGAAAAGCTGTCTGTCGCACTCCATGGGGATTATTCACACTCCAGTAATGCAAATTATGGCGATTAACGATAGCAAAAAAAGTAGGCTCAGTGTCCACATGCTGTAGGATCCATTGACAGAACGCCACCCGGGCATCGAAATCATGACCGTGGAGCTCCTGGTGTAAGTGCAGATGGTACGGATGAAACCGGTGGGTATCCAATATCCGCATAACAGACGCTCGGCTGATGTTCGTCTCCTGTGCAGTGGCCCGTGTGCTAGTATGAGGATTACGCCAGATAGCGTCAAACACGACCTCTTCGTTGTCAACAGACGTCACGGGATGCAGTATTCCACAGGCCTCTTTCCACACTCCGAAATGTCATGTCCGTCGGTTGTCGTCTATCCGGATAGCGTTCTTGGTACACGCGTTGTGCCTGGTATGCATTCTGTCTAGCTTCTCCATGGATAAGTAACATATCCACATACTCGTCGCTGGAATACGAATCGAGGCAGTGAATAAGCTTTCTGTTGTGAATTGCTTCGAAGGAGCGGTGTTTGCCCAGCTACATACATGCTTACCTGCCATTGTATGTTGTTATCGTTCCAATGGGGTATACTTTGCCCTACCTGTTGTCTACGAAGCTTGGTACATGTACGACATAGCTAACTGGCCACAGACCATCATCTACTCATCGTTGTCCAACCCAGCACCATACCCATTGCAACGATACACACGGTCCTTTGGAAAATATCAAGTATGCAACCTTACCACATCCCATGCAACTGGCTGTTAAACAAATTCATATGTGGGATTCGAAACCCCTACCTCGAGCACTGTCCACTATCACATATCTCCCTGTCCGCTTTCCGTGTGAGCTACTGCGACACTCGACCTACGGCACCCACTTCCCAGCCTACACAGCACCATGCTCCCGGTCTCTGCGTCCACCTCCTGTTTTAAAGTACGTGTTCTGCGTATCTGTACTCGTTTTACGGGTTCACTCGAAGTATCCATAATGAATTAATAGTGGCACTCACGATTCCTGCTGTTTTCTAGCCCGTAAACACACACGTCGATATATTACCCCGTTTTAGGAAGACGGACCTATATTTTCCAGAGTTGTAGTAAATGTGCAGGGATGCATAAAACTGGATCGCAAGGGGCTGGTGGACCACCCGGTAGAAGAACTGCGATTATAAATACCATTTCCTTCTACGACACAATACCAAGAACTGCAAGATAAAAAAATATGGATAGATTCTTACCAAACAGACGCCATGATCACGTCAGAATGGATGAATTCTGACTACGAACTGCGATATACCATAAAGCGTTTCTTATTAAATGTTCGTAAAACTATTGAAAATGGTAGGCAAATGCTATGACTGGGACAGGCTTATCAAGACGAGTTATCTGATCTATTTATAACAAATGCTGTGGAGCAGTGCAGGACCTCTAGTTATTATTTATGTAGTTTTTGTTGATTTTGCTTTGGTATATACACGCATATTAAACGTTGTTATTATATTTTTATGTGCAGTATCGGCACAGTTAAGCATGCTTGATTCTAATTCATGCTAATATTGTAGAAAAATACTTTAAAATTGACCTCATTTATAAAGGAACTGCACTCGTCGATTCTTCTGCGATGCAAACAAATCAAACACTTTTCGGTTGAATTCCGGAATCTCTGCAATGACGTTCTTATGAATACTAAGCACAGCTAATGCGTTTAAAACTTCTTCATTTGTTTTTGTGGTTTTCCTATAACTGCATAGCCTTTGGTAGTGATATCTGAGGATCCAACCAGCCTCTGGGCTGACGACCTAACAGACAACAGTCTCATTGAATTCCTTAGATAAGTTTTAACTCGTTTTAGAGTACTGAAACAACCCTCTGATTCCGTGGTTTAAATTGGGATTGTAATAACTATTTTTTTCCAGGTTGTATAATTCTGATAAGGCTGTTTCCACATTGTTTTCCTTCATTAAGGTCCAAAAAGACAGTACATTCGTTACACTCGGAAATGTATAATTTCTATAAAGCACAGTTAGTTCACTTTCTACCTTATCCTTCATACGCATAGGACATTATTTCACTGAACTGCTTACAAGTAAACTCTAGGAAAAGCAACTTTATGTTGTACGAAAAATTGTCGATCAATTAAAGAAAAAGCATTGTGTGTGCTTTGCTTCTTCGAAACAGCGTTTCATCTGATTCACAATTATATCACACGCTTCTTTAGTATCGACACTTATGTTCATTTCTTTCCGCACACGTTTTGTTAGGCATTCAGAATTCCGTTCCAACTCAGGTAATTTCCTCCTGATCTCATTTATGCAGTTTCGAAATGCTGAATTTCAGTACGAACATTTAGGGCATTGGTTGATGACTTCTGTAGTGTTGTACAGAATGATAACGTGTATCAGAACGGAATTTAAAAATTACAGAATATATAGGAATTCCTCACATTCAGAAGATTAGCTAGTCCTATTGCCTCTCTAACTGCAGCGTCATCCCAACCATTGTCGTTTTGAATGGTGTCAGTAGTGGTTTTTGGACAGTTCTGCTACCACCTCCACCTCCGGCCCCTGGACAAGGCCTCCACCACATTGACTGTGATGACTTTAAGAGTACATGCTTAACCTCACATGACCTCACTAGAGTGGTTGGCTAAGAGAGTACTCTTGATCTTATATGACCTTACGCTGGCTACGTGTTCAGGCTTCACCTTACTGACCTCGGGTTCGACCCTAGGCTTAAGGGCCTTAACCTTACAGACCCAAGTTCGATGCCAAAAAGTGCAAGCTTACCCTAACAGCCAACGTGATTATGGTTAATAGGGAAAGCTTAACCTAACAGGCATGACATGCCTAGACTTAACCTCGCAGATCCCGAGTTCAACTCCAGGCCTAAGGGCGTTAACCGTACAGACCCTAGTTCGAAGCGTCAGAGTACAAGCTTTAACCTAAGAGACTCAAAGTTCAACACACAGGCTAACCACGTACGAGTAGAAGCTTAACCTAATAGACTTCAAGTTCGATACCCGGGCTAACTGCAGGCCTAACGTTACGCTGACCACGTGTTAACCTAATTCAATCTCTCAGGACTTGGAGCTGAACTTTGGAACTAGATGGCGGCTATAAAGCTTAATACGTATGCTTTTAGACTTCAAGTTCGATACCCGGGCTAACTGCAGGCCTAGCGTTACGCTGACCACGTGTTAAACTAACTCCCAGGATTTGGAGCTAAACTGGGATAATACGTGTATTTTATTCATAGGGGCGTACCATAATAATAGAAGGCTGACGCAGGGGGTAATGCGCAAGATGGCCGCTATACAAGGGTTCTTATAGGACTAACTCCGAGCAATTGCAGCTACACCCCATATCAAGGTGACAGTCAACGCAGGAAGTTCGATTTCATGAGAAATATATCAACATGTTGGTCATATGAACCATAACGGCAAGGCTATCAGCCATGAAAATTTACCATTAAAAATGTTTTTTTACCCTTTTCCCATCATCAGATCATCAATATAAAGGCGCCTTTCGAAAGATCAACCATTACTTTGATATTTCTATCGAAACAGATTGACTATTTTTTCATAAACTTGAAGGCTATCAGCCTACGTAGTATTCACTATTTTATACATTATATACTAATCACTGTTAAACTATCCAGAACTTACGCTCTCCACTCCGCAACTACTAAAAGCGAACTGTAAATTCGAAACGTATCGAAAGCTTCACTCTGTGAATGGTCACCAGAACATGTTACATGAGGTTAGAAGAATGTAAGTGGGTTTACAATAACATCGCCATCACACCCGCCGCCACAGCTTTATCTATATCGTTCGCTTTTATTGCAGGCATGTCAAAGCTAGCCCCTAGCTTGACAATTTAAAATGCATTGAAACTTTCACTCCCTCAAAGGTTCACTACCCTTCATAACAGTCACCAATACTCTGTGAGGACTGAGTGCGAATTACCCCCAGTGTTAGGATAAACGTACAAAACATATAATACCATCATACTTTCATTTACACATATCATTAATTACTTCCGTGGTTCAAGCGGCAGCGCGCCGGCTTCTCACCGATGGGTTACGTGGTTCAAATCTCGGTCACTCCATGTGAGATTTGTGCTGGACAAAGCGGAGGAGGGACAGGTTTTTCTCCGGGTACTCCGGTTTTCCCTGTCATATTTCATTCAGCAACACTTTCCAGTATAATTTCATTTCATCTATCATTGCCTCAGAGGAGTGCGACAGGCTTCGGCAGCCGGCACAATACCTATCATCCTCGCCGCTAGATGGGGGCTTCATTCATTCCATTCCTGTCCCGGTCGAATTACTGGAAACAGGCTGTGGATTTTCATTAATTACTTCAGGACAGTGGTACTCAGATATAAACTTGGTCTCATTAAATTATCTAAAATATAAATAATGTAACATTTCTAAACTCTTATGTACAAAAATCTGGTGGAGCTAAGCCCCTTTAGCCCTTAATGACGCACCGCCCCTGATTCTTCCTATTGGGTGCACCATCAAAATCCAAACGAAAGATTAAACAAACAATTCTGCACAACGATTCGGAACAACAAATGGTATTTTCCTCTACTGGCCTTGATCAACAAATGGTATGAGTCTTTGTGTTCCTTAAATTGAAGCTCATTTTTCACATTTTGTGATTTTTCAGAAGTTTGGTACACTCAGCTCAGAAAGACTACATGTACCATCCTCAAAACGTTAATACATATATTTCAGGCTCTGTTCTTCATGCTAGGTATACATTTATTGCTAGTTAGAGCATTCAAAGCGTAGGGAGTCTTTCATTTTCACACCCTCTGTGTACCTTATCTTTCTTTGGCCGATACCTTCATTTTCCACAGTGTCGGTCCCTTTCCATTTTTTCTCTCTGATTAATGTTAATAAAGGATGGTTCCGTAGATGTACTACCTCTTAAAAACAAAATCACCACCAGCACCCATATTTTGGTTGCAAATACTAAAAAAGTTCTGAAAGTTAAAAACACATTACAAAAATTTCTACAAAATGATACCATCACTATTATTTCAATATTACGTTTAAAATGTAGACCACGAGTCATATAAACAGCAATAAAAAATCATTCATCAGCCTTCAGTGGTTTAGGGACTGAGCTTACCGAAAATTGAATAATTTTACATTTTGTGCATACGAACGGCTTGACGACAGTGGTGATTACTGTTTTAAGAGGAAGTACAACTAGGAAACCATCCTCTAATAAGAGAGGAAAAAAGTGGACACATTGAAAAATGAAGGTGTCGGCCAAAGAAAGACAAAAGCGATGAAGGGCATGAAAATGAAAGACTCCCTATTGCCGCCGGGGTCGGAAATAAACAAGAGTTGACCAAGGGAGGTCGGACAGGGTAGATGAAAGTGAGGAGCCTGGCACAAGTAAGTGGAAGCAATATCAGGACTCAGCTAAGGGCCCCGTGGTCGCTAACTCACGCTCCAAAGTTAAGAGGCCCTCGGGGCCGAGCGGCTTGTTCCCTTTAAGCACGGAGCACACTGCTTCCGTTCCGTCCAGTTCAGTTAGTTGATCTTGGATATTATGTTAACGTGTAACCAAAGACGGAAGAGTTTTATTTGAGTTAAATGAGTGCGACCAACGAATAACTCCTCACTGAAGTCGTAAAAAGACATCCTGATATGATGTGGAAAGGACAAGACACCAAGTGAATCGGCAATAAGTGACAATGAGGCAGCAACTCCGTCCACGGCTTTTATGCGAAGAAAGAGGTCAAATATCTCTGTGACCGATGTGCTGGACATTTTTAAAAATGCCAAATATGTAAAAGTGAATAGAAAATCCCGCGGATTCTAAAAACAGTTTTTTGAAGCCATGGGGGAAACTGTTAGATCTTCCTCTGTTGCAAATTGAATTTAAAAGTAATGCTCTAGTGACTGAATCTGAACTGAAAACTTTGACTGGGCCCACTGGCTTATAGTTTTATGCCATTCTAATTACTTTTACCATGTAATCGTGTTAAATAAAAATAGATGAAAGGAAATCATTAGTTGCTTCATTGTTATCCTGGTGATATTGGTTTTCTGAAATTTGATTCTTTTTTCTGGACGGGTAGGATGCTCGACTAATCAAAAAATGGAGCTTGGCATTCTGAAATATTTAAAGAAAGTGTCCTCATCATGTAACAAGTCTGGAAAGAGAAGGTAATATTCATCACACTGTCCCCTTTTCAAAATGTATTTCATGTATCCAAAATCTTCTTTCTTTTCTCTCTTCTTCTTCTCAGAACGAAGAGCTCGGCATTGCTACGCACACTGTTCCAAGCCCGGTTCACTGACTGCTTCCGAAAGCGACTGAAGATATGTGGGGCAGAACTGTTGCGAACGGATACCAGGGTAAACGAACTGAGCTGAACTGAGCCGGACGTGTATTATGGGCACACTTTTTCTGGATAGATTTGTGTACGGGTGTGAGGAGTAAGGAGGGAGCACTCCCGGATCCGGTAGTGCTGCCACCTGAATGAAAATGAAATCAGAATTGAATCGAGAATATGATCGATCGATATGAAGTTTCTAGAGCGTTATTATCTTAAGTGAACAACTGTGTCACACACACATTATATAACATTTCTCGATGCGAATCTTGTTCCTAGCATGAATTCTATAGTTTGGCTTTGCTGTGTAAACAACAGCAGTACTAGTATATAAAGTGTACGCCAGATGTCGCACGGCGATGCATAAGCGATTCACAGTTTGTGTTTCAAAGTTTGCCGATACGAATCTCGAAGATTGCCGAGGTCGACCGATTCAGCACTAGGGTGAAAAGCTATCCAGAAAAAAGTGTGCCGATAATACAATACGCTCCCTGCTTTAAAGGGATGTTAAGAACATGCCAGTAACATACTATGTATTCATGTAATAAGTTACCTATCACTAAATACATGCTAATGATGTTCCTATGAAAATAAAGTGATATGGCAAGCTCACCATGTTGTCCAGTGTTGAATCCGCACAAGACGGGAACTATGCTGTTCGTATTCTGCCCGCTCACGATGAACTGATCCTCCACACACGTACCGTTCACAGGCTGCGCCAGCTGAAACAATCATTATCGGCTTATAAGAGAAAAATAAAAAGTTATTTACACAACGGCCACGGAAAGTGATCTTTTACGTTAGGAGTGAGATCTTACGCCCGAGCCTCGGAACCTCGAAACAAGTAACGTAAACCTATCACTTTAGTAGGTAGCTGTTTCGTATAATAGTTTATTTCATATCATGATTTCTTTCTTTCTCAATCCGTTTACCCTCCAGGGTTGGTTTTCCTTCCGATTTAGAGAGTAATTTCACTTCTAGCGCCTCAAGGGCAGTGTCCTGGAGCAATCTTGGGTCAGAGAATACAACTGGGGACGAGGACCAACGCCTCGCCCATACAGCCTCACCTGCCATGCTGAACAGGGGAAGGTCGAAAGGGATAGACAAGGAAGAGGGAAGGAAGCGGCCGTAGCCTTAAGTTATGTACCATCCCGGTATTTGCCTGGAAGAGAAGTGGGAAACCACGGAAACCACTTTGAATATGGCTGAGAAGGGAATCAGACACTCCTCTACTCAGTTGACCTCCCGAGGCTGAGTGAACCCCGTTCCAGCCCTCGTATCACTCTTCAAATTTCGTGGCAGAACCGGGAATCGAAGCCGGGCCTCCGGGGGTGACAGCTAATCACGCTAAACACTACATCACAAAGGCGGACTCATGGAGAAATTAGTTATTTTAAAATAAATTAATTTAATTGTAAATAATTTTGATTCTTCGAGACCGAGCTTGATAGCTGCAGTCCCTTAAGTGCGGCCAGTGTCCAGTATTCGGGAGATAATGGGTTCGAAACCCACTGTCGTCAGCTCTGAAGATGATTTTCTTTGGTTTCCCATTTTCACACCAGGCAAATGCGGGGGCTCTACTGAGCCATATCACATGTTCACGGTCCAGTAATTATTTATTAAATGGGATAGAAATTCATCTGTTGTATGGTTCAGTAATCATATTATGAACTGGCTTAGAATAATTCAGCATTATTTATTCAGCCTGCATATTGGTAATATGGTGCTAAATGGAGCCCGAACTCCGTGTTTTAAAAGGAGTTACACCCCTAGAGCAAGTAGATAGCCGTTGGATCGCTGGTGGAAGCCCCGTATTTGAACGAACGTTTCAGTTCAAATTATTCGAAGCCAAGCCTGCCAGAGAGAGAACACAGATGGCAAGCGCGACAGAGCACTTTGAATTTGTCACGTGGAGCTAAGAGTGCCAACTTACCATAGAGAAAAATGAGCAATCCAGGCTCGTCAGACAGTCAGTTGTTATCAATTTTTCTAGCTATTTATATAAGAGAGCTAATTGTGACATGTATCAGGAAATACTATGTGCGTACTTGATTTAT
This sequence comes from Anabrus simplex, assembly GCF_040414725.1. Classification (NCBI taxonomy): domain Eukaryota; kingdom Metazoa; phylum Arthropoda; class Insecta; order Orthoptera; family Tettigoniidae; genus Anabrus; species Anabrus simplex. The sequence continues at coordinate 640,102,034 of NC_090265.1, read as the reverse complement.
GGAAAGATTATTATGTCACTACGGTGAGATTCAAGCAGAGCTGATATTTTGATTTTCAAATTCAAACGGCAGTCGGAGAGGAACGGTTACCTCACAAAGGAGGCCGGTAGAGAAATTGGTGGCCACTGCCGACCCTCATAAATACTCCAGAGTCGGCTGGCTCGCTCTCATTGTACTCATTCATTCTTATCTCACGCAGTCTTACTTGTGTTATTCGCTGTGTGTGTCGTGCGTACCGCTTGATACAAACTTCGAGACCGCGTGCTTTGTCTAACTGCTTGAACAGAATACTTGAATTGAATACTACGAGAATGTAACTTACTCATCTGAGTTTTGACTGTGAAAATAAACTAAATTCGAGCTGTAATAGCTCATCCGAGCATCAGACTGTGAGTTTGAGCTTTATCGAGTTCGCGGAATTTTTAATGCGCTTCGCGCTCATTTATGCCTATGAACTTGAATGTGATTGGTTATTTCTTAACCGTTATGGGCTCTACGTATAACAGAATAAATTAAATAATAGGAGATTTGTCAACTAATCTCGCCCAGGTCACGGCAACCGTATTACGGCCGAGGCAAAATAAGGAAGAGTGTTCGTCTTTGCAGCCGCAAATTCCAGAACGAGTCTTTGTTCAGGCAAGAAGCAGATGGCGTCGCAGAAGCCTCTCCAGGGAGTTGAGTGCCGGTGTTCCAGACCTGAAGTCCACAGCAACATGATGGCTTAAGCCAACCGTGTGTCCCGGCTGGAACCGGAAGCTATGACGGCAGAAAATCAGATGAGTTAATCTACACTTTTTAAGCATGATAGACAATTTAAGCTCATCGTGTGCCCTGTTTCATTTCAATTTTTAAACTTGTAAATATTCATTTTCTTTACATAATTTATATGCCTTATGCATATTTGTTTTCAAGATAAGTAATTCAACTTGGGGCTGACGAACCGCATGTATGTTTTTATTAGATTTGATCAGATGGTTTGAGGTAGTAGTAGTTTCATAGTTATTTGTTGTTTCATTATATTTTTCTATAACACCCTTCGTTTGGAGCGGTCTAGCGATGCTATGATCATTTATACAACTGGAGGTAACACAAACTCATATCTCTGTGCGGCGATAGTAGACAGATTATTAAGTAGTTCAAGATAGGGTGTGCATGTCGCATGATTTTACAGCTTGGAACCTGACCAGCGTGATATTAAATTATTCACCACCGTTGTAATGAGCTTATTTAAGAGTAATTATGCAACAGACCAACCTGTAGCCGATGGTAAGGTGTAATTCATGTGGGGACAGATTTTAGAGGCCAGGATGCGCCTAGGATTTTGAGTAACTGCCGCTGATATAGCTATGTTTTAGTCGCGAGACGACTAACTTTGAGAAGCCCAGAATATGCCGGGATATGAACCTGCGTATTGAGAGATGAGAAGCCTGTAGCGCTGATATATGTTCGTGTTAGCCATGAGAGCTAATTTGAAAGAGAAGTTTATGTGAGAGAAAGAAGCAGACGAGCCCTGAGACGGCCTAATTATGCCGCAAGTGATTGAGTTTGCGATGAAGGCTTATATGAATTTGCTTTTCTGCTTCTTGGCAGCGGAATACGGCTTGTTTTTGTTGTTAGCCAAGAGGGCTAGCTAGCATTGTGTACGAAATGCAGGTAGGCGAGCTGGGTTTGTGGCAGTCGCTGCGAGTAGTCCCGTTACATTCGAAACCCCAGCAATGGCAAGATCTGTCAACTGATAACTTTCCCTTTCCGTTTGGTTCATTCATTCTCTAGCCCAGCTAGAATCTCCGCCATGGCGTCCCGAGGCTAGTCACGTAGGCGTGGCTCATGTGTTGACATCCCAGGGTCCAGCAGAGGTATCATGCCAGTGATATCACGAATGTATTGTTTGTGTTTTCTATTTCAGGAATTGCGACCAGTGTTTCGTATTTGATCTGTGTATATATTTTCCTGTTTGTCTTGTCATTTTTTTGTGTGTGCAACGTTGATGTATGTGTGACAGCCCGTGCTGTGTGATGGTCGCAGGTTTTGACCTGTTCAGTTGTATCCAGGTCGGACCCGAGATAGTAGAATCTGTGCATTTTTGGGTGTTAGTGCGTCAGTTCCAAACCTTGTGTTTTTATGTGTGTGTTTACCGACACGTTCGGTTTATATGTAAATATTTGGATGAGACAATGAGAGATTTATTATTGTTTATCATAATGCAGTGTTATATATAACTCAAGGCTTTATGCCGATCCTAGATAAATCATCTGATTAATTTCACGCAAATATGCGAGTCATCCGATATTCGCCACTTACGACGCTTTGATTTGGGTTCATAACCCTTATTTTTGACTCACACTCGTGACGTCAAGTTATATCATTGTAAATTCATGTAACTTGCTTTATATATATATATTTGTTGACGTATTTCCTCATGCTGATTTGCATATTAAATTTGTCCAAACCTTACATCTGTGACTTCTCATTTAATTAAGATATATAGACTTGCACCTGTCCTATTTTGATTTAAGTAAATTATAGTCAGTTTTCCACCCACTTTTTTACCGGACGATGCACGCATCTCTCCGCTGAGCTAGGCCAAGATTTAAAGGACAGGGTAAGGTACAGTACCTCAGTTAAGGCCACAGCTGCTTCCTTCCCACTCCTAACCCGTTCCGGTGCTATCGTCGCCATAAGACCTACCTATATCGACGCGACAAAAGCAACTTGTAAAAGAAAATCGTCGAGACGCAAATCGTTCATGTTTTATCCATGCATTCACCTTTTCTTGTTTCGTTGCTCTTGTCTTGCTATGAAAGATAAGAGGTGTGTAGCCTAAACGGTGTTATGTTGCAATAGAACATTAAAAAGTATGTTATTTGAAGCAGCGAAGAGTCCACTAATGTACCAGTGTCGTAAACACGGTCAGCTGGTCCTGGATTAAGGAAGGTATTAGGAAGTTTATGATTACATATATTGCAAGTTGCTTAACGTCGTACCGACACTGACAGGGCTTATGGCGACGATGGGACACGGAAGGGCTAGGAGTGGAAAGTAAACGGCCGTGCTCTTAATTAAGGTACAGTCCCAGCACTTGAATTGTGTGAAAATAGTAAACGACGGAAAACCATCTTCAGGGCTGCCAACAATGGGATTCGAACCACCCATCTCCCGAATACTGGATGCTGGTCACACTTCGGCAACACTTTATGATATACTGTGATATATGCGAGATTTATGTCCGGCTCCAAGACCAAATGGTTAGCGTGCTGGCCTTTGGTCACAGGGGTCCCGGGTTCGATTCCCGGCATCACTAGTTAATTTCGCTGGCACGGGGGCTGGCAGGTTGCCTACGAGCGTCAAATCAACAGACTTGCATCTGGCGAGCCGAACATGTCGTCGGATACTCTCGGCACTAAAAGCCATACGTCGTTTCATTTGCGAGATGTATCTGTCGAAAATGGATCACCTATACATTAGTCAGTATTGTAATGGCGGTAGATTACTTGAGTTAGGAATTCAGAGACGCCATTCTCTCTCTCTCTCTCTCTCTCTCTCTCTCTCTCTCTCTCTCTCTCTCTGTAGATGGTGCGGAACCACGGTGCTGCAATCAGTTGGAGAAAGAATTCAACAATGTTAAATTTGGTGTTCCTTGATTCACGATCTCTCTAACTATCCGCGAACACACTCGCAGCCAAGCACCGACCGAGCCAGCACCCTGCTACCAGCCAGCTCGCCTACCGCCAAGCGACTCCTCGAGCACCCGCACAGCCTGCCAGCTAATGAGAGGACAGGACCAAAACTGGCAGCCAATAGCAGCCACCATACAGCCATACCACCCAGCCTGCCATACCAGCAGACCAGCCAGCCTGCCTAATCATTTTGTGGGCAAACAGCAAATTTGTCTAGTGCTCAGTGTGGTTACCAGTTCGTACCTTGTCTCGGCGTGATCCGATTAAAACTAAACCTGATACGACTGGTACCCACTGAGTGCGTCAAGTTAAACGCAGGTCCTCACAAGAGTTTGACCGTTTCCAGTGCTTCACGCAGCCCAGCCTTCCCTCAGGACCGAACCCAGTACCTTCTCCTCCCCACCAAGTATGGACCACCCCGATGGATCGAGTATCTGGGACCCACACAAAACCTCATACTCTACCGAACCAACAGAAGAAGAGGAAGAGGCAACCATTGAAGAAGACATCTATGAACAACCGTACCACTACCTTAAATATGACACACCCTTCCCAATCTCCCCGAAATGCAAGTCAATTATCCTTCTCCTCACGCACCCAGGACCAGTACTAATCACCCGCCGCCTAATCATTGAAGCAATAATAGAAGAAACCCACAACAACCTCCTTGTCATAACCCCGATCAAAAACATATTCCTAAATATCGTCCTGGACCGTCTCCCAGGTATTGAAATCCCCGTTCCAATCGTGATCAACCCACTAAATAACACCTCAAACCAGCCGGAATCCACAGAAACAACCACATCATCTCCTCCCCCACCCACGCAGTCCATAGAAACACAAACCAATCCACCACCACCTACTGATTCGTCCGTAGCCCAAACCAACCCACCACCACCTACCAAGTCATCCGAAGCCCAAACCAACCCACCACCACCTACCGAGTCAACCAACACACTCCCCCTCCCCCGCCACCACCGCTCCCACCACCAATCACCAAGTCCACACAGGCCCAAACCAACCCACAACCACCACACGCAGACCGGGAGCAGGCGTAAAACCCACTAAATAATACCTCAAACCAGCCGGAATCCACAGAAACAACCACATCATCTCCTCCCCCACCCACGCAGTCCATAGAAACACAAACCAACCCACCACCTCCTACCGATTCATCCGTAGCCCAAACCAACCCACCACCACTTACCGAGTCATCCGAAGTCCAAACCAACCCAACCAACCCAAGCCGCACACACACAAAGCACTACCGCCAACACGAGGCCACACGCTCCCACGCCCATCCCTAATCACACAGTGCTTTAATTGCCTCAAATTAAATCACACAGCAGCTTCTTGCTCTGAACCCACCCGCTGTAATAGGTGTGGCGGTCCCCACCACCATACAGATTGTAAGGTGCCAAGGGACCAGGTAAGGTGTGCCAACTGCCAAAGCAGCCACGCAGCTTCGTTTCCTGGCTGCCCATTCGTCAAAGAGGCAATTGAGGCACATTACATACAGTCCGTCACCTACATCCAAATCCAGCACCACCCCCATTACTCAGCCTCCCAGTCCCACACCCATCACAACCGAACCCAAGACCTAACAATAGACGCTGTATCTCTAGCCATACGCTAAATAAATAATAAATAAACCAAGACCTACCGCAACCACCCCTGCCCCACATATTGACACAGCCACCCTGCTTCACCTACTACTACTGAACCTGATCTCCAACCACTCCCCATACCCACACCCCTAGTGCCAACACATCCCCTGACCCCCACCCCCAACCAAGTAAAAATCCCGCCAAGCCCAGCGAAATCAACGGAAAGTACTCACCACCCATCAAAAAGCCAGTTTCCACCAAGACAATACCGGCATTCTAGCCTTGTACCAACCCCACAAACGGATCAAAACTACAACAACCTGTTCAAAAACCTCAATTACGTATCGCTAAACCCACAAAGCAGTAAATCACAACCTGTCTGGAAACAGGCAGGACGCCGAGGCGGGACGCACACACATGCTGCAACTTCTTCTTCTTCTTCTTCTTCTTCTTCTTCTTCTTCTTCTTCTTCTTCTTCTTCTTCTTGCGTTACGGCCTCTGTAGGACCACGGACAGCTCCTTCATGGATTGCATTTTCTTCTTCTCCTCCCAGAACCTCTTCATCCTTTCTCTTCTTCTCTCCCGCTCTTCTTCCGAGATATTCAGTATCCTCTTCTCTTGTCTACTCCACTGGTGACTCTCAATCCTTTTCCTGTATCCATCCCTATCGTTGATCTCTGGCATATTAGTCGGTATGTACTTCCTTTTCCAATTTTCCTTTTCTTCCACCTTGATCCCCAATTCTGACCAATCTTTCCGGAGTTCAACTACCCACTTGGTTCCTGTCTTTCCTCGTGTCCTCGCTGTTGTTTCCCATACTCTTTTCGTCATTCTATCCATATTCATCCTGATTACATGTCCCGCAAACCGTGCTCTTTTCAGTCTGATTTCTTCTGAGATTGTCCTCATGTTCCGGTATAGTTCTTCCTTGGGTCTCCTCATCCATCTCTCACCTCCTCTCTTAGGGCCTAGTATTTTCCTCAATATTTTTCTCCCTTCTTTCTCTAGTTGTTCCGCACCATTTCTTCCTAGTGCTATTGTCTCAGCAGCATATAATACAGCATTTCTCACCGTTGCCTTGTAATGTCTGATCTTTGCGTCTGTAGATATATTCTTTTTATTGTATATATCTCTGGTCATACAGAAGGCTGATCGCATCTTCTTTATCCTCTCTGTTATTCCTTCATTGCTCCTATTCCTTCCTGTTATAAATTCTCCTAGGTACTTGAATTTGTCCACCTTCTGCACGGTGCCTTCCGGTGTTGTCCAATCCTCAGTGGTATTCAATGTCTTTGTCTTCTTGTAGGCGATCCTCAGTCCTACCCTTCCGGCTATATTGCTTAAGTTGTTGAGTTGTGCCTTTGCATCTTCTTCTGTCTCACTTACTATAACTATGTCGTCCGCAAAGGCTAGACAATCTACTTGGGCCCTATTGTCCTTTTTGTCCCCAACATGCGTCTTTGGTATTCCCATTGTCTCATTCATTGTTCTCCACTGTCTGATGACTTCATCCAGAGCTATGTTGAACAACATTGGTGATAATCCATCTCCTTGTTTTACACCAGTGTTGATATCAAATTCTTCAGAGAGTACTCCTCTGAATCTCACCCTTGCCTTTGTGTCTGATAGAATTTCCATTATGAGTTCATGTGTAGTGCCATCTAATCCTCTGTTCTTCAGGATTCTTCCAAGAGTTTGTCTGTCGATGGAGTCATATGCCTTAGTGAAATCTACAAAGGTTACCACCGTTTTTTTGTTCTTTAAGGCCCTATGTTCTATCAGTTGTTTCAGTATAAATATCTGTTCTATGCATCCTCTTCCCTTCCTAAATCCTGCTTGGTAGTCTCCAATTGTACTTTCTAACTGTTCTTCCAGTCTATTGAGCAGGACTTTCGACAACACCTTATAGCCAATCTCTAGTAGCGAAATTCCTCTATAGTTGTTTGCATCCCTCTTGTCTCCCTTCTTATGTATTGGTATTATGATCGCATTCTTCCATCCTTCTGGTAACTTCTTTGTTCTCCAAATCTGGCCGATGATGTTGGTCATGTTGTCTACTGCCTTGTCACCTCCCCACTTAATCATCTCAGCTGATATTCCATCTTCTCCGGTTGCTTTGTTATTCTTTAGATCGCTTATGGCCTGTGCGACCTCATCTCTAGTTGGAGGACATGACTCTCTCTCTTCTGTGTTTGTCCCCAGCTCCAGCTCTTCTTCAGGTGGTTCACAGTTTAACAGGTCATGAAAGTATTCTGCAAGTATCCTACAGTTCTCCTTCGCACTAACTGCCAGATCCCCATTCTTATCTCTTATAAAGAGTTCTCTGCCTTTATATCCACTCAGGCTCTTTTTGAATTTCCCAAAAAAGTCTCTACTATTGTTTTTCCTGAAGTTGTTTTCAATTTCATCCAATTCCTGCTTCATCCTCTGTCTTTTGGTCCATCTTATGGTTCTGGCTGTTTCCTTCCTTACTCGTAGGAAAACTTCCCATTTTTCCAGGTTCTTCTTAATGCTCCAGTCTCTCCAGGCTTTCCTGCGATTCTCAACCGCTTCCTCACAGTCCGTATTCCACCACCAGTGTTTCTTTTTCTTTTCTTCCTTTCCCCATATTTCAGCCTGTTTCCTCATATTCAGCTTCATGTCATCCCATCCATTGCCAGTTTCTATTCCTTCCTCGTATTTGGATCGATTGTGCCGTAATTTGTCTCTGTCTATATTTATTTTTCCAGTTGGTCTACTTGTCTGTGGCAGTCTACCCCTGTGCGGAATCCAAAGGCACTTGATTTCTGTAGGATAGTGATCTGATTCTATTCTTGTGTTCTTTCTGACCTTTGTGTTCATAATCTCTTTAGTGTTTGTCCGATTGATTGCCACATGGTCAATCTGGAATTCCCCAATGTGGGTGCATGGGCTTGCCCATGTCTTTTTCTTATTCGGTTTGGCCCTGAAGTGAGTTGTCATAAGTCTCATTCTGTGTTCTCGACATAGTTCAATTAACCTTTCTCCGTTTTTGTTCGTCCTCTTGTGTGCTGGGTACTCGCCTACTATCCCCTTATGTTGCTTCTCCCTCCCTACCTGTGCATTATAATCACCTACAAGTATCTTTACTTGTCTGTGTGGTATGCTTTTCAGTGTATCATCCAGTTCTTCCCAGAAACTGTCTACAGCTTTCTTGTCTTTTCTGTTCTTGTCATTGGTAGGCGCATGTCCATTTACTATGGTATACTTTTTGTTCCCTGCTAGAATTGATAACGTGGAAATCCTTTCAGACCTACTCTTCATTTCAATTATGCCATCCTCATACCTCTTGTCTATTATGAATCCTGTACCAAAGCATGTAGGTGTGTGTCTTCCTTTTCCCACTCTGATTCCTGGTTTTCCTTTCAGCACTATGAAGCCTTCTGACTCCACTGTGTCTTCATCACTATATCTTGTTTCTTGCATGGCTAGTATCCCAATGTTTCTTTCTCTCATCTCATCTATTACCTGTTTAAGTTTACCAGTCTTTGTCATTGTCTGTACATTTATGGTCCCCATCCTGAAAATCTTTTTCGTTTTGATCCTTTTGGAGGTTCTTGGGAGCTCCGACTCTTCCCATTCGCACATTCTCGCAGGTCCCCCAGAATCCGAATGCCTGCTTGCGTCAACTTTGGTTGACGGGGAATTGTCCCCCTGGGGTAATCTCAATTCTACAGTGCGATCCATTCCATGAGCTAAAAGGAATGTTTGTTGGGACAGCTCGGGACTGTCCAATTATACGACTGAGGTTGTTAGCCCCAGAAGATGAAATAAGAGCTTGATGTTCAGCTCAGGCTGGCATTTCCTCCAAACCTCACGCTTCGGTTTTCCCGCCGGTACTCGGGTGGCTGACTGCAGTGGTTTCCCACTGGGCGATGGGTGCGCCACGTCCCTACGCCAACATGCTGCAACTACATATGCTAAATTGTTTTTCAAAATTTACAGTGCCACCAACAACCGGCACACGCGAATTAACACTATTCCATGAAAAAACAGTGACGAGGCCCTCTGTTGTTGATACTGCTACTCCTGCAGTTAAGTAACATTGGGCATGGTCAGTACCCGGATGGGTGACCACCCAGGTCTACCACCTGCCACTGAAACAAAGCTCATTAAAAACAAACACTACAGCCATGGTATAACACACAGCGAAGTTCGCCTTTACAAATAACGTTTATTAACAGCCACTTTTCCTATGAATGTCAATATCCTAATTAACATTTATTATTATTATTATCATTATTATTATTATTATTATTATTATTATTATTATTATTATTATCAACAACAACCTATATTTATTATTCTTATTCTTATTTTCCGAACAATCCAGGTGAGGATCGCTAAAGCGAAACCGGTACTGGAACTCAATTTAAATTACAGTACATTTGGACGGTCTAACTATCCGTGTTTAAATTACTGAGAATCGGAGTTCAACCAATCAGAGACTAAAAACAGCGCGGAAATTATTTACAGCAGAGTAAAGTGTAATTTTCCGTACTCCTTTGAGTAAATGAAGAAGGCAATTACATCATAGTATGAAATAAATTTAATTTTCTGGACTAGAGGATCGGGGAGGCAAATAATACGTTTAAGGGCACCTGTAAAAAAGGGACTTGAGCCCTAACTTCGCCGCCAATAAAAGCATTATCTATCTATCTTTCTTTCTTTCTTTCTTTCTTTCTTTCTTTCTTTCTTTCTTTCTTTTTTTCTTTCTTTCTTTATTTCTTTCCTAATCCGTTTACCCTCCAGGGTTTTGTTTTCCCTCGGACTCAGCGAGGGATCCCACCTCTACCGCCTCGAGGGCAGTGTCCTGAAGGGTGAGGCATTGGGTTGGGGGCACAACTGGGGAGAATGCCCAGTACCTCACCCAGGTGGCCTCACCTGCTAATTATCTACGAGATTTTTTTAAAAAAAATTGCATATGATTTTAACTTTTTTTGAATAGAGGAAAGTAAGCTTGTGTCATCGTCCTGATGAGGTGCAGCTCTTTTTACAGGCACACCCCCAGTGGAAGTGAGCTGCATGTACCTTTAAAAAAAAACATACACCACGCAGTAGCGTAGCCGCTATCGACCGATTGGGGTGGGGGGATTACAATTACAAAATAATAATAGAACCTAATGAACGTGCTTGTTTTAGCGTGGTGTGCGTATTCAAGAGTGTAATTGTAAGGAGACTTTTTTTTTTTTTTTTTTTTTGCCACTTGCTTTACGTCGCACCGACACAGATAGATCTTATGGCGACGAAGGAGACTAATGCAAGAGAATGATGTTGATATTCATGTCAGGTACAAATTGCAGGATATTACAAAATGTTAGATTATAATACAGAACAAGAAAAATCAGTCGCGCGGCGGTAATACAGGCACTGAATCACTACCGTATCGATTGCGGACATAGCAACAGTTTATAGACTCGTTGGCAAGCGTTATTATCTGATTTAAGAAATGTTTATTTAGTTTATTGTTTATTGTGTATGTATGTTTAGTCCTCAGCCCGAAGGCTGGTTGGATCCTCAACAGTTCCGCCATCAGCTGTCATAGATGGCCTAGGCATCACAGAAGAGGCGTACTAGGGAAATGAGGAGTGAGGTAGTTTCCCGTTGCTTTCCTCACCGAGCCAGAAGTTGCTATTACACATCAGTCTGCCAAGCCCACTGAAATGCATGCACCAACTGACCCTATGAGCAATATTTTCACACCATTCATAGCAGGGACTGGCTGCAGAAGGAATGGCATTACTAGCATCACTCATACCTCAGTCACTTTCATTTTGTCAAAGCCAAGGATAAAGCTGAGACAGATCAATGAAAGTAACAAAATTGCTCTAGCTCATACCAGAAGACATAGCGCACTGTAAACACTAGGTCCCGCCAGCAAAGGCACTATTGTTTATTATCTGTTTATTTTCTTTTTATAAAAAAAAAAAAGACAGGGGTTTCTAACTCCCAGTAACCCCACTAGCTACGCCTATGGACACCAGCTCTCCTGTCATCCTTAATTCTCTGGTAATACCAGGAATCGAACCCAGGCCACCGAGGACGGTAGCTAATAGGGCAAATGCCGTGTTTACGCGATGCCAGTTGATGAGACTATCGTAAGAAGACAGCTGACTACGTGTGAGCACTTCGGTCCAATTGTCTAGGCCATTGCCCTCACAACTGCCCACACAATCGATTGTGTCTGGGAGTAGACCGAGGCCAAGCAACTGTGCGCAGCTGCACACCCCACCACACGGAGCTCAGTATTGTCACGACAGTTGGCGCCGTGTGAATGTGACAAGGCCAGTAGCTGTATATTTCTTTTGTGCTAGTTTGCTGGGAGGTCGTGATAATTTAAAATACTTTAATTTTTAAACAATTTGTAAGCATTTCGCGTAATTATGGCTCCAAAGTGGGGTGACGATACTAACATAAAATTCATTATGCTGTATAGGGGACAACGGTGTTTGTGGGACCAGCACAACGACCTGTACAAAGACAAAAATGCACGCCATGCGGCACTTTGTGAGATTGCCGATAAAATGAACATTCAAGGATTCGGTGTGGCTGAGGTCAAAGCTAAAATTAAGTCTTTCCGTGGTACTTTTAACATTGAGTTCGCTAAACAGCGAAGAAGTATGAAGTCCGGATGTGGATCAGCGAACGTTTATGTGCCTACCCTGAAGTGGTTTAACATAATGAAGGAAGTGATGGTGAAAGGAACGCCGACAAGGAAGGCTAAAATCACTTTGGTAAGTAAGACAGACCAGTATTTTGTTTAATTAGTGTGTTTATGTCACTCACCTACTAGGGTGTTCTGCAATGAGGAATGTAACAAATATGTACAGTTTCACTGAAATGAAAAAAAAGAAAAAAAGAAAGGCTCTTAATTTCCGTACACCTGGCTCAGTCCGGTGGTATTTGAAGGTGCTCAAATACGCAAGCCTCATGTCGGTAGATTTACTGGCACGTAAAAGAACTCCTGCGGGACTAAATTCCGGCACCTCGGCGTCTCCGAAAACCGTTAAAGTAGTTAGTGGAACGTAAAGCAAATATTATTATTATTATTATTATTATTATTATTATTATTATTATTATTATTATTATTATTATTATTATTGTTGTTGTTGTATGTTTGGTCCTCAGCCCGAAGGCTGGTTGGATCCTCAACAGCTCCGCCATCAGCTGTCATAAATGGCCTAGGCATCACTGAAGAGATGTACTAGGGAAATGAGGAGTGAAGTAGTTTCCCATTGCTTTCCTCACCGAGCCAGAAGTTGCTATTACATATCATTCTGCCAAGCTCACTGAAATGCATGCACCGACCGACCCTATGAGCAACATTTTCATACCATTCATAACAGGGACTGGCTGCATAAGGAATGGCATTACTAGCATCGCTCATGCGTCAGTCGCTTTCATCTTGTCAAAGCCAAGGATAAAGCTGTGACAGATCAATGAAAGTAACAATATTGCTGTAGCCTATACCAGAAGACATAGTGCACTGTAAACACTACGTCCTGCCAGCAAAGACATATTATTATTATTATTATTATTATTATTATTATTATTATTATTATTATTATTATTATTATTATTATTATTATTATTATTATTATTATTATTATTATTAATTTCCGTACACTTAATACGCCGGTTGTCCTGTAATAAACTTTTAGTATGTACATTTTTCAAATTTCAAAATTTCTTCACTATTTTCAAAATTTGTTTTTACAAGCAAGGTTCTAATAAAATTTACAAAATGTTCAACCAAGACATACTTGTATTGGTTTTTATATTGTTACATGGAAGTATAAAATAGGCGGAATACAGTCGAACTTCGATATCTCGAACCTTTATTACTCGAATTTTCAGCTCGAAGTAACTTAAATTTTCCGGCCGTTTGGCCTATTCTTCACGTGTATTTACTTCTCTATTACTCGAAATTCGGTTACACGAATTTCTCGGAGCGAACATTTCCTCCTTTGAAGCAAGAGAATACTCTGTAACTCGAATTTTGTGCAACATTAACTGTGCAATACGGCATTTGTGGTTTGTGAGGAACAGTTAACAAGTAGAGAAACGTTTACTGCGAAGTTGGGAGCTAATATGACGGGAACCGAAAAACTAAAACTTCTAATGATCGGAAAATCGGCGATGCCTCGCTGTTTCTCGGGTGTGAATTAATTACCGGTCATGTGCAAAAGCAACCCCCGAAGTCGCGTATGACAAGCTCCATTTACGAATCGCATCTGGGTGGTACTGACGAGAAGTTTCAACGCGAAGGGAGGAAAGGTTAACAGTAACAAATAGAAGAGACTAGCGGATTTTTTTCGAAAGGTGTTAACCGAGGTATGTTTCTTGTTTCACTGATGTATGTATTGTATCCTGTCTTTAAAAAAAACTATAGATAAGGGTTATAATTAAAGTAATGCCGTAAAATAGAGTTTGTTTGTATAGGACCTATTTCTAAATACTGTTAAAAATAATGTAATCACAAGCCCGTGTATGCATATATGATTAATTATGTCCTATCCCAGGGGTTTCCAAAAGGCGACCCGGGGGCCGCATGTGGCCCGCGAAGACAATTTTGCGGCCCGCAAGAGCACTGTAAGAAATAATGTGAAGAAAATTCACAAAAATATTGAATATCTCGTTCAGAAACGTATTAATTTTTATACACCTTATAGACCCAAGTCAAAACTAATTATTCTTTAATACTAGTTCCTATTATCAAGTTCACTTGTTCTCAACAGATTATTTTTGATTTTAAAACATTTAAAATCCAAATTTAAAGTAATAATGTTGTTATTTTTGCGTCCCAGTGACTACTTTTTATGTTTTTTGGAGACGCCAAGGTGTCGAAATTTTGTCCCGCAGGAGTTCTTTTACGTGCCAGTAAATCTGCCGACACGAGGCTGACGTACTTGAGCATCTTTAAGTACCACCGGACTGAACCAGAATCAAACCTGCCAAGCTGGGGTCAGAAGGCCAGCGCCTCAACCGTCTCAGCCACTCAGACCGGCTCCAAATTTCACTCTTTTATGCAATTTTTAAATAATGTTTTAAACAATTAAAATGATCAAACCCTCCTTTCAGTTGAACTATACATATTATTTCATAATGGTGCTTCTGTACTATTTGTAGAATTTTACGAAAATTGGCCTCTTCAAGTGCGGCCCGCGAACATGACTAAGGTTTCCAAAATGGCCCTCGAGCCCTTACAAATTACAAAAAGGGATTCTCTGTATCTCGAAATTTCGATAACTCGAAATAAAATTTAGCTCCCGAGGTGATTGGAGAAATCGAGGTTCCACTGTAGGTATATTTTACAGTGTAAAACAGGGTGAAAGACTGTTACTATACGTTACACAAGTGTTTCACTTTCAGTTAATGGCAACGAATGTATCATTTTATTTTGCCATTCTACTGCTCCTTCATTGACAAAATCCGACTCGTTGGCTGAATGGTCAGCGTACTGGCCTTCGGTTCAGAAGGTCCCGGGTTCGATTCCCGGCCGGGTCGGGGATTTTAACCTTCATTGGTTAATTCCAATGGCCCGGGGACTGCGTATTTGTACTGTCCCCAACATCCCTGCAACACACACCCCACACATAACACTATCCTCCACCACAATAACACGCAGTTACCTACACATGGCAGATGCCGCCCACCCTCATCGGAGGGTCTGCTTTACAAGGGTTGCACTCGGCTAGAAATAGCCACACGAAATTATTATTATTATTACTATTGACAAAATAAGTTTCGTAAGCCTCTCTTTTTCCTGTGGCCTTTTTGGCCGGTTGATGTGACCCAACTCGTGTAACACATTGTAAGTCATTTGTTTCACTCCTCCAACTGCCTTTAGTATTACAGCCTAGTTCAAAATCCTCAGAGTCAAGTGATTCTCTAGGCATATAGATTGATTGACTTGCTCCTCAGAAAGTTGTGATGACCGAGCTCGATAGCTGCAGTCGCTTAAGTGCGGCCAGTATCCAGTAATCGGGAGATACGGGGTTCGAACCGCACTGTCGGCAGCCCTAAAGATGGTTTTCCGTGGTTTCCCATTTTCACACCAGCCAAATGCTGGGGCTGTACCTTAATGAAGGCCACGACCGCTTCCTTCCCATTCCTAGGCCTTTCCTATCCCATCGTCGCCATAAGACCTATCTGTGTCGGTGCGACGTAAAGCAAATAGCAAATAATAATAATAATAATAATAATAATAATAATAATAATAATAATAATAATAATAATAATAATAATAATAATAATAATAAGTAGTGATGGGTACAGGCAGCACAAATCAGTACATCGAATTTTGCAGGCAAAAGAGGTACAGGTTTTTCAAATATTCTAAACCTACCAATATGCCAAATGCATTTTTCACGCTGCGCCTAGCACTTTGATAACCTATAGTTAAAGATTTTCTAATCGAAATCCAACAATTACCCTCCTTTCTAATTTTTTTTTTTTTTTACAAGTTTCTTTCCGTCGCACCGACACAGATAGGGGGGCTTACGGCGACGATGAGACAGGAAAGGGCTCGGAGTGGGAAGGAAGCGGGCGTGGTCTTAAATTAAGGCACACCCCAGTATTAACCTGGTATGGAAATGGGAAACTACGGAAAGCCATCTTCAGGGCTGCCGACAGTGGAGTTCGAACCCACTATCTCCCGAATACTGGATACTGTCCGCAATTAAGCGACTACAGCTATCAGTCTCGGTAATTACCCTCCATACGGCTTCACGGAGTATTCTTGTAAGGAGAGTCATAACTGACATTTTGAACTTCTACAATTTATCTCTTATCAAAACCATTAAAATACAAGTGCATATCAATAAGACATAGCCCCATAAAAATTGGGAGTAGATTAGTTAATTGGTTGCAAAATTATTGATACATTTCTTCTTCTTTATCTGTTTACCCCCCAGGTTCGGTTTTTCCCACGAACTCAGCGAGGGATCCCACCTCTACCGTCTCAAGGGCAGGGTCCTGGATCGTAAGACATTGTGTCGGGGGATACAACTGGGGAGAATGACCAGTACCTCGCCCAGGCGGCCTCACCTGCTATGTTGAACAGGGGCCTTGCGGGGGGATGGTCAGATTGGAAGGGATAGACAAGGAAGAGGGAAGGAAGCGGCCGTGGCCTTCAGTTAGGTACCATCACGCCATTTGCCTGGAGGCAAGTGGGAAACCACGGAAAACTACTTTCAGGATGGCTGACGTGGGAATCGAACCCACCTCTACTCAGTTGACCTTCCGAGGCTGAGTGGACCCCGTTACAGCCTTCGTACCACTTTTCAAATTTCGTGGCAGAGCCGGGAATCGAACCCGGCCTCCGGAGGTGGCAGCTAATCACACTAACCACTACACCACAGAGGCGGACGACAAATACATTTTTCGTGGAAAATGCTCCTTGTGGCATATTTCTCGTTCTTTCTAGGCTGCAATTTGGCGGACTTGTCAAACATACTCAAACATTTAAGAACAACTCCGGGTTTTTGCAGTCAGATACAAACTATTGGAGATATAATTTTTTCAATTTTTCATTATTTATTCAATAGGTAAAAATCTATTTTAGTGCTATTTCAGGAGTAAAAATATGAACGTAATATTCAACTGACAATAAAATGCAGAATTACTTTTAATTACTGCACATATTAAAACATTCTCTGAAAATTTCAGGCGAATCAGATAAGAACTCTGTGCAAGGAGCATTTTATGCATGGCAAAGAGCTGAAAACGTTTTAGCGTAGATAAAAGCAATTGAAAATTTTAAAAAGCATAGTTGTTTGAAAACTGCTCTGGACTGTAAATTACCCCCTCAGATGCCTTTCTCCTCTTACGCACAGTATAGGCTTACTACAAGGTAAATACATATTCCAGCGGGAATATTGAAATGGTAATCCGAAAGAAATTTGAAGCTATTTTTGTTGACAGCGTGAGAGAAAAGGGCGGTGGGCTTGTTCTACACCAGGGCCTCTCAAGGTGCATGCGTCCATGCACTGCACGGCGCAAGGTGCAGGAGACGACTTCATTAGGTTGACCAGAGTGCAAACCCCACCACTCCTATTTCCCTACATCTCTCTCCCCCGTTCGACCTGTCTCCGCCTTCTTCACCGTCCCCACTGATTTTCCCCTCACTGGGAAATGTTTATGAGCGGTGATGGGAGACACTCAGTTGTGTGGGACAATGTTACTGGTGTTAAATCTCGTCTTTCAATATGGTTTGAGCAGACAATTTATCTTCTCTAGCTCTTCTTTTCCTTCTTCTTTGCAATTATACCAGTAATAGCTGGAACAAGGGATCGACTGACAGCAATTCTGAAATCGTTCTTTAAATTACGATCAGAAATACTCGCACGCAATCTAGTTTTCGTACAACTCAAAACAGAAAGAAAAGAAAACTTTGACATAAGCATGTGGAATCAAACATAGAAATATACTTAGCTGATTCTCGATTCAGCTTAGGAAAATCTTCCGTCGACAAATTTTCGTAGAATTCGAGCAAAGCCTTTGTATTGAAAAACAGATTTTTTAATGATCACGTAATTATAGTCCCAAAGATTAAGCATTTGGCTCTATCGTCACGACTGAGAAAAAAAAACGAAAGTTCCCAGTTCGATTGAAATAGACTTTCAGTAGTGTTTGCATCCTTCGAAACAGGTTGCTCCATGATTATGTTGTTGTCTTGCGCTTGTCTATATCACTGATAAACAAGCCGTCTATCACCGAACGCTTCGTCGCTCTCAGCATCCGAGTCAAGCCGAGTTGAGCCGAGTCGGACCGATGCACAGTGCACGGAGCCCTTGCGCCTCGGTTTGCACGCGTGAGATTTTGGGAGTTTGAGAGGCCCTGCTCTACACAATACGCCGAACATGTACCCTTAAAAACGGCAGTTAGAGCTTTAAAACTGGCGTTAGGGAAAAACCGATAACGGGATTTGAAGAAGGAAGAATTGGGAATTTTTAAGGTTAAAATTGAAAATTTGAATTTTGGTCAAAAATCGCAACACTTCAGTTCTGAATTCCCTTAATGCAAATGCACCGTCTCCCACAATAACTCTTTTTTTATGCAGCATTTCACTTTCAAGTACCTCAAATTAAAGATGGACTGACAATCCACAGCCTGTTCGCAGTCATTCGACCGGGTCAGGAATGGAATGAAGCCCCATCTAGTGGCGAGGATAGGAATTGTGCCGGCTGCCGAAGCCACTCACAATCCTCTGGGGCAGTGACAGATGAAATGAAATGAAATGATACTGGAGAGTGTTGCTGGAATGAAATATGACAGGGAAAACCGGATTACCAGGAGAAAAATCGGTCCGCCTCCGCTTTGTCCAGCACAGATCTCACATGGAGTGACCGAGAACTCAGCGGTGAGAGACCGGCGCGTTGCGCCTGAGCCACGGAGAAAAACTTTGGTGTCAGACACGGAACCGTTGCTTCCTACGTCTATGTAAGTAAAACCATAATCAACTAATGCAAAAAGGACAATGCTGGTTTGTTTCTTGTAATTAAAAATGTGCTCCCACACTTTTCTTGTGCTTTAATGAGTACATGTTTCCCATCAATCCCTCCGTCGAACCGGGCGAGTTGGCCGTGCGGTTAGGAGCGCGCGGCTGTGAGCTTGCATCCGGGAGATAGTGGGTTCGAATCCCACTGTCGGTAGCCCTGAAGATGGTATTCCGTGGTTTTCCATTTTCACACCAGGAAAATGCTGGGGCTGTACCTTAATTAAGGCCACGGCTGCTTCCTTCCAACTCCTAGGCCTTTCCTATCCCATCGTCGCCATAAGACCTATCTAGCACTAGCAAAAAAAAAATCCCTCCGTAGCATCCAGGAAAGCTCCATCGATCTCTAAATCCCTGCTCAATGCTTTTCCATTCCTCAGGGATCTCTGGGATCTAAAAACAAATGCAATTCATATTCTTTTATTTACATTTTTTCCCTCAGATGTCTGACGCCTGCGACATGCCGACTATGACTGCTAGTGATGTAGACCCCTTAGAAGGTACTTCTGCGGATCACCTACCTCCAGAACAAGACCAACAAGTGATTGTCGCAGAAAATGTGACAATTGTGGAAGATCCAAGTCAGGGAAGAGGTATAATAGCCACAGATTCTCAGCACCAAACATCTCCGGACTATCATCCAAAAAGGAAATTTAAACCACGCTCAATAATGCACCAGATTGCTTCTACCACACGTGAATTAAAACTTTTAAGTGACTCGGTTTCACGCAATAGTGCCAGTGAAAATGAATTTGACATTTTCGGTAGGCACGTGGCGGCACAACTAAAACAGTTAAGTACTTTTCAGGCAATCACTGCTGAAATGGAAATTAATAATGTGCTGACGAAGTGCCGTTTTGCAGATTTGTGTGGTCCATCTACTGCATCAGAAAGCCTCTTATCGGTGCCTAATTCTAATACAACGAGTCAATCAAACATCTCTTCCGAAATTATTTGTGTGACTTCTCCTAAGCTCGAAGAGGAATTGCCTAACAGTAACAATTAGGGAGTGGATTTTATGTGTTAAAAATGTGAAGAATATTTATTTTTTGTGCTAAAATTCCTAAAAGATATTTGATAAAGGGTTTTAAATATTCTGCTTTAAATATCGCATAACCATTCGCGTTTAGGTGGTAAATAAGTATACAATATGTATTAAAATATAGTGTTACCAAACGTGCTCCTTAAGGCAAATGGTTGTCTGCGTATGAAAAAGTATTGCATGTTCTATTAATTTTTGAAGTGCCAGAATAGATGTTCACAAGCAGTTTTGTCATTCTTTTTCCTTTTTTTTTTTTTTTTTTTTACGTCGCACCGACACAGATAGGTCTTATGGCGACGATTGGAGAGGAAAGGCCTAGGAATTGGAAGGAAGCGGCCGTGGCCTTAATTAAGGTACAGCCCCGGCATTTGCCTGGTGTGAAAATGGGAAACCACAGAAAACCATCTTCAGGGCTGCCGACAGTGGGGCTCGAACCCACTATCTCCCGATTACTGGATACTGGCCGCACTTCAGCGACTGCAGCTATCGAGCTCGGTTGTCATTCTTCAACATACCAATTACAACATTCTTACTTTCCTGCCACTTGAATAATTGGTTTCATGAATGCTTACCTACAGTTTCTCGCTATCACATACTACCCGAATTCTTTGTAAAGTTTCTTCGTAACATTTTGGGAGATAGTTTTTCCTTGATGTGGATTAATATCGAGGCTCAAAATTAATGAATTTCTTGGGAAATTTCTCTTTGTCGGATTATTTATTTTGCCAAGAGGAATGTTGATGCAAGAAATGCTCTATACATCTAAATAACACTGGGAATATTCGGATGAGCCTACTTTTGGTTCATCTATTAGTATTTGTCGCGAACGCACATGCGAAGCAGCAGCAGTAATGTGCTTATTTCCATACATATGTTGGGTTACTTGAGAGCGTTGATCTGCACTTACTGTTTTACCACACGGTTGACAAAATAATGCTTTTTCATCGGTGGTGAAGATATTTTAAAATTCCTCTACGTATTGTTGAGGTCGCGATCTTGTAGTCGACTTCATTTTCGGCATTGTTTTGCAGTTTAAGACACATGCACTCACGATGAACCACTGTTTCAATGAAAAACGAATGGCAGCGGACACCGAAGGAAATGTTTCTTCTATCTTAGAAATTCAGACAAAACGACACGGCGACAGGTAATGATATACGGACCCGAACAACTAACCTTACTCTTTTAGTCTCTTTAGCGATTAGTATCGTACGATTTTTCGAGCTGTGAACATGACGGGAAGAAGAGAAGACAGTTCTGTAATACCTTTCATTAATTTAGTGGAACTGACTGGTAAAATTTGTAAAAATATATGTAAAAATTATGAAATTAAAACTGATAAATTTTATTAATACTGCTTTTTATATTCATACCTACTTACCTTATAGTAATCAGAAGTATTTTATCTGAAGAAATGGACATCCTGAAGTGTGTATAATTTTTTTCAAGGGTTCGTGACGCTAGGTTTTTCAGAAATTGAAAGTTTTCAGGATTCATTCGATACAACTCCCTGGATTTTGATTCATGTTGAGACAGCTTTCGGGAAACAACAGCCGAGCTATGGTGCAGGTTGGTAAGATTGTAGGGATGTATCCAGTATTTCCGTTTTCTTCTCTATGCCTGAACCAACTAGAACGTCTTCCTTACTTGAACTCATATTTGTAACTGATGTAGTGAGAATTGTGTTCCCACAAAATTTTTATCGCCCAGAAAGCGCCGATTTATCGCCCAGTGTCATGAACCTTCCTAGCGATATATCGTCGCAATATATATTCCTTGCTATATATCACTTATCTTATATCGCCTTAGTGTGAACGGCGCCTAACGGGTGACACAATTTCACTACCGTACCTTCTGCTGGGGATATATCTTTCCAGTTACGTAGTTCAAACTACGGTATTTTCCGTCACCTTATCTCTGCGTGATTGCTTTTTCGCTGACATGCTATAAACAAAACCCGAGCGGACTGACTAATGCGAGCGAGTCAGAATGCTAGCTAAACCAGTCATAGAGGGAAACAATTTGTGCAGCAAATCAAATCACTGCTTAAAGGTAACGACGTAGCCAGTGACCAGTAAGTCTTCGAACTTTCGGACGTAAGTCCATACATAGCCACAACATTAAAAAATATGACGTTACCATAATCGTAAAATGCGAATAACAGCTTCATTTTATAATACAGAAGCATTTTCAATTTTACTGAATAGGTATATTCTTATTATGGATTTTCTTAACGTATTTATTTACATAAAAAATGTGAAAATACGTGTTCTTTGTAAAATAATGTTAGGATTGGGGATGTACAATAGGAATAATAAACTTTTTAAATTGTGTTAAAATATATGCAAAAAATGTAATTACGTAAAAATCCGATCCCGAATAATACCGTAATAATATAAACATGGCAAACGCTCAAACGTCCTAGAAATCTACTTTTAGGGAAGTTTTTCGCATTCTTAGCTACCCAAATGATGACCAGAGGGTTTTTAGCTATTTAATACAAGTCTTATTGAAATGGCTAAGTTTTTTATTTGCCTTACTATCTAGTTTAACTTACTTTCAAAGACTTTAACTTGTTTAACGTTAGAACTATGCCTATTTAATTTTAATTTTTCTTACATTTCATACCATGTTGTTCTTTGTTAATAAATATCGATTTAATACTGCGATATCTTATTTATATCTTACCTTTACATATTCTTGAAGGCTGATGTACAGGGCTTCGCAAACCTTTGGAATGAAATCAGAAATGGAGGTTTCGACACTCGAAATAAATGCTGAAGATTTATGTAACTATTCCCTGTAGCTAGGAATGATAGTGTCACTTTCAATTTTAACTTAGGAGATAATGCTCTTCTCATTAACGTGTCTTGTTTTGATAGTTTACCTTCCACCAGCTTCAATAGTTCATCAAAACCATATGCAGTATAGACAATACACGACACTTCTAGATTTAGCTTTATTAAAATTGGAGACAATTCTCAAGTAGCTCTCCTGTAAATTCGCGCTAAATTCAAATATCAATGGAAATTCATATTCGAAAATGGGTACATAAATTATACCCAGAAAGAAAGGGTTATTAAAATATTAACTTCAAGGTTGCCAAAGCAAATCTGAACCAACTAGAACGTCTTCCTTACTTGAACTCATATTTGTAACTGATGTAGTGAGAATTGTGTTCCCACAAAATTTTTATCGCCCAGAAAGCGCCGATTTATCGCCCAGTGTCATGAACCTTCCTAGCGATTGAAGAAGAATTATTTAACAGGCTATTATTTAAAAACTGAAATTAGTTATGTATTCAAGATATGAAATAAACTGCTGTGAAAGGGCTTGATCTTTCATTTATGCGTTACTTTTCCTGCTTGCACGGCTACGGGTAGATTAGTATTTTTTCCTCATTTAAAAAACATTGTATCGTCACATCAAGACACTAATCTTGTCAATAAACAGATTGGCACATTCCTGTATTTTATTTTCTTGGAAGGACTACCCTTTTCGGAAGGGGCGGTAGCATTTGATATTTTAGTTTTTGGGGGATTCTATGTTGGTATAGATCCCAGCTTTAATATGAGAAGAGGGACAAAAGAAAGAAAAGCATGAAAATGTTGAGGATAGTTTTGTTTGAGGAATATTTACGTACAATTAGAGTAAAAATACAACGTACCCTTGGCTGTATGGTCAGGGATTTCTAAAATCGCTGGCCTAGAAATGATTTGAACAGACCTTATAATAATTATTCAAGCGTAACGTTCCTTCTTTCTTGTACACCTTATGCAAATCATTTCAAAACTACCCTGTCATTCCAGAGGAAGAAGAGGAAGATGAGGACGCTACCGACGATGCAAACGATGTGCAATGAGAATCTAGTCCAGCCCAAAGGAAATGATTGTAATAATTGTGATAGCAATCATAGGAAATTCGAAACTCTACTTGACATCTATTATCAAGCAAGAAAGAAGAATGACCACCTGATGGAAGAAAGACAGAAATTGCAGCTTGAGAAGGACGAACACGAGAGGCAGGAGCCACAGTAATGATTGATGGCACTTATTTTTTTAAAAAAAATCGTGTGGCTATTTCTAGCCGAGTGCAGCCCTTGTAAGGCAGACCCTCCGATGAAGGTGGGCGGCATCTGCCATGTGTAGGTAACTGCGTGTTATTGTGGTGGAGGATAGTGTGGTGTACGAGTTGCAGGGATGTTGGGGACAGAACATCACCCAGCCCGCGAATCATTGGAATTAACCAATTAAGGTTAAATTCCCCGACCAGCCGGGAATCGCACCCAGGGCCTACGAAATATATGTCGCCAGTACGCTGACCATTCAGCCAACGAGTCGGACGTGATGGCCATTATAGGTAAAAAAAAAGTTTTTTTTTTTTTTTTTTTTTTTTCGCTGAGCAGGAGATCATACCTACAGCACATCGGTATTGAAGGTTAACTGCTGCATTATACAATGAAATAAGCGTATTATATTTTTAATTTTAAGTCAGGTAAAATATGGGTCACGCATGTCAGAAGTTTAGGAAGTACTATAAAAATCTCTTTGTCACTAGAAGAATATATATGCAAATACAATATTTACTTACAGTTTCTTGTCACGAGGGAAACGGAAGAAAGACCGCGAATGCTTCTGCACTTCACAGTTATTGCAGCCAAACACAGCATATATCTTTCCACTCATATCAAGAGGAGATATAAAGGAATGACACACGCTACTATTTACTTATGTTAACTTACTGCAAACGCATAAATAACGCCAAAACTTCACAAACAAATACACGTGCTCTTATGACAGAATCAGTAACTCCAGGTCTCTCCACTATACAGAGCTCTAACCGCTTTCCCTCGATATCTCGCAGACGGTCCTGTATTATCCTTTCTGTATTTATCAAAACTTTTCGAGTACAACATTAAACATGCTTGCTTTATACTCTGCCATGACTGTCTCTTTTTAAGAGCCACTTCCTTGTGCACACCCGCTTCTCCACTAAAACTCTGCATGACTCGGCAAATAATTCCCTGCACATATCGTTACCAATTAAATGTAATTCCTCACGTTGAACTACAGACGCTGCGCACTCTGCCATTTCTTGTCATCTACTGCCGTGGTAGAGATGGACAAAAACTAACACAACAGTTATTTTGGAACTCTTCCGGACTCGGAACTGATCTTTAAATGAACAGTACGCCGGAACATCCTGTTTCGAAAGAACAGTGTTCCGTATCGCCTCTAGGCGCCACTCCAGCGGGATTGGTCTAGCTACACCCTGTTTCGATATAACGGTGTACCGTATCGCCAGACTACGCTGGATTCGTCCTAGAGTGACTCCAACTGGCTTGATTGGTCTAAGTGTTTAAGAACCGTGCATGTTCCGCCGGTTGGCTGATTGTTCCGACTCCGGGCGAACGCGAATGCTAGTTTCCTACACTGGTTTCCATGCTCCTTAAAACTAGTCATTGGCTGCAGTGAACAGCAAGTGACATCAAGGGTAGGAGAAGGAAACCCACGAAATATAACATTTTAAGAGGCGCGTAAACTAGCGTTTCGACAGATAGCGAATCCACGGTAAGTATGCATGACACTGATTTTTAATCTTTGTTCTCATGAATACTCGCCGCGTTAATCCACGTCAAAGCATTCCTTTACCGCGATTTACGGCTGTTTGTGTTGAGCTATCCACTGCAATTTGTTCATTAGGAATGTTAGAAATAGACTATAGATACAGGTATATAAAAGCATGGCAATGTCAATATACCAAATATTACAGAAGTAGGCCTATACGTTTCATATTTTCCAATACATGCCTTATTTTGCCAGATAAGAACCTTAGTTAATCTATACCTGTTCTTCTGTCTGTCGAAACTTATTTATGATTAAATAACATTTATAAAATACCTGAAAAATAAAACATTTAACAACAGAACAAACTTAAACATTAATTTAATTTATATAGATGTTTCTTTTTCAGATTTTATTAATACTCAATGTATTGTGATAAAACCTTGTTTTAGCGTTTTATAGAGACATTAAAGCATGAAACTATCAGTGAGGAAACAACTTTCGAATTAGTGAAATGATTCAAAGGTACAGAATCTTTCTAAAAATATAGTTATTTTCATACAGATAAGTCAATCTATGTATTTGTGGACATGAAATGAAGCAAAATAAACAAAATTTGTTGCATCTTTCGCACCTTTCTTTTGTGAGATTACTACATGTTGCCACTTTTCCCACCCACTTTCAGCTGTATTTTTAAAAGATTAGGCATAATCTTTTCTCTCCGCTTCATCAGATTTTCTTTGGCGAAAATTTTGATAAAATCAAATGTTTCATATGTGCCCTAGATTCAACGGATGCAGAAGCCATCCAGCAGACCCAACAAATTTTTTTGCAGTGCATGACTACAAGTATTTGCCTGATGTGATTCAGAGTTTGGAAGAAGTTCATTAGTGTTAGGGAGAACCTTGATAGATTTGATAACGACAAATTCGAATTAAATTTGAAGAACAATCCAGATGTGGAAACCTTTGCAACTTTGAGTGAACTCCCTTTATGAGTGCTGACAAGATACGCTTTATTGGTTTCTGTATGTTGAGCGGAGTTTCTCTCTACAGATAAGAATCTACTGCACTCAAAGCACCAGTGACTTGCTGTCATAAACAATGAAATGTGTGCAATCCAATATAACGAGTTTATTCATTATTAAAACCCAGCAAATGGGATAAGGAAAGTTCATGTAACTGTTTTAAACCTTAATAACGTGATTTCATCAACACATTTTCCCACCATTTTATATGTATTTTCAGAACCTTTCATCCCTCTTTTCTGGACATACTTTCCACCTTGAAATCCTTTCCCTATTTATGAGGTTTGTTGATATTTTCTAATTCCATACTGCCTAAACCTTTAACTGTTATTTTGGAACTGTTATTTGGAACATAGTATTTTTTTCGGAGCAGGAACAACCCGAACTGTTCGAGAAAAAGAACAACTTCGCCCATCTGTATGCCGTGGCAATAGCTTCCTCGTGTGAACGGGTTCTCGTTCAACTGGTCTGGACAGCGATTGCGACCGCAATAATTAGAGGACAACTGTCGCCAAAAATTTTGTCTCGTCAACTGGCATCGTGCAAGCGTTATGCTACGGAGGCTGACTCCGGCGCTGCTAATCGAACATGTTCCAAGCTTCTAAACAGGGAGCCAATAACATCTAATAAGAAGAACAAACCTCGAAGTCGAGGAAATCCAGCCTTAACTGAGTGACGTCATGTAGCTTGTTGACTGTGAGTGTGCAGGCCATGAGATCCGTGGAGCCCATCGGGAAGCCAGGGTTAACGAAGTACGTGCAGTTCTGGTTTGTGATCGCCCCGCACGTCCTCATGACTGAAAAAAAAAGAGCCGGTCTTTAATGATGATGATGATAATAATAATAATAATAATAATAATAATAATAATAATAATAATAATAATAATGGCAAAACCGTCTCCGTACAAACCATGCAGGCCCTTGGAGGAGTGGAAGGTAAAGGCTTCCACTGCCCGTAACCTCGGCACGAAGTGGGCTAGAGTGTTAGCTCTGTGCCCGGCCGCCTTTACCCCCGGAAATTAACCTGGTACTCATTTTTGGTGCAGGCCGAGTGAACCTCAGGGCCATATGCCGCTCCAGAAGTTGTAGTATATTCTCGTTCCTTAAATTATTAGACTTTCAGCCTTTCTGACGGGGAATCGAACCCACGTCCTTCCGCTAGGCAGCCCCAAATAATAATGATAATAATAATAATAATAATAATAATAATAATAATAATAATAATAATAATAATAATAATAATAATGGAATGGCGTATGGCTTTTAGTGCCGGGATGTGTCCGAGAACTTCGGCTCGCCAGAGGCAGGTCTTTTGATTTGACTCCCGTAGACGACCTGCGCGTCGTGTTGAGGATGAAATTATGATGAAGACGACAGATACACCCAGTCCCCGTGCCAAGGAAATTAACCAATTATGGTTAAAATTCCCGACCCTTCAGGGAATCGAGCCCGGGACCCCTGTGACCAAAGGCCAGCACGCTAACCATTTAGCCATGGAGCCGGATACAACAACAATAATAATAATAATAATAATAATAATAATAATAATAATAATAATAATAATAATATTCCATGGGTACTGGAAGTGAAGAAGGGTCTGGAAAAAGCCCATATGGACTCAACTGACACCGCGGACAGAAACCTCTACAGGAAAAAATTTAATGGATGGAAAGTGCAACCAGAGAACGAAGTGAAAAAGAAGACTGGAGCAAAGTGGACAGAAGAACGAAAAAGGATCCACGGAGAAAGGATGAGAGCTGTTTGGCAACTCAGAAAACAGAATCGTTAGAGCTTTGCGTGATCCACTGGGTCTATACGCACATAATAATAATAATAATAATAATAATAATAATAATAATAATAATAATAATAATAATAATAATAATAATAATAATAATAATAATAATAATAATAATAATTACATATAAAACATATAATACATTGCAATTAGGAGATATCCCAGTGGAAATGATTACCACGAAATTAAATGAAAACGTTAATAACATAACGACAACAAAACATAGCCTACTACAAACAACTATGGTACTTAAAAGCAAAATACATTTGACGAGAAGAAGAGATAGAATTATAGGACACATCTTAACACACCCAGGACTTGTTCAGTTGGTTTTTGAGGGAAGTGTAGGGCGTAAGAGCGGGAGGAGTAGACCAATGTATGAATATGACAAGTAAATTAGAGCAGATGTAGAATGCAGCAGTTATGTAGAAATGAAAAAGCACATGATAGGGTGATATGGAGAGCTGCATCAAACCAGTCTGTAGACTGATGACTCAAACAACAATTACAGCAAAATACAAGGAACTATATCAACATAAAAACATCACTATAACGAAGGAAGACGAATAAAAAATAAATACACAAAACACTGTGTTTTGCTAGGAACAGTTAGTGCTTCACCCACTCTAATTCTCTGAGTTCAATTTTCTAGAGATTTAGCCACCCATTCAACCATTTTGTCTAGTCCATTACAAGTAGTGTATCATAATAATTGCAACGCAGTCACGTACAAATTCAGAGGTAGCTTAAATATTCTCAACATCTTAACACTACGATTTACAGTGGAGTGATAGGTACAATGACTTCCTACTAACTTAACATTGTGAATGCAGCACTATCATGTCGTTTGGGAGCCTCTGTGAATGAACTTATTTTAGTAGATGCTTTACGTCACACCGACACAGATCGGTCTTATGGCGACGATGGAATAGGAAAGTGCTAGGAGTAGGAAGGAAGCGCCCGTGGCGTTGTTTAAGGTACGGCCCTAGCATTTTCCTGGTGTGAAAATGGGAAACCACGGAAAACCATCTTCAGGGCTGCCGTCAGTGGGCTTCGAACCCTCTATCTCCCTAATGCAAGCGTCTCTAACCGCACGGCCAGCTCGCTCGGTTGTACTTCGAACTAATCGCCTCCACAATCATTGGCGACTCTATTATTCTCCTAGGCAATCTACCCTGCTCCATTCGCCTCAAATGACTTCACTGTCGAAGCCGGTTATATGTACAGCTCACTCATAGATATAATTCCTAATTTAGCCTTTATATCCACATTCCGATTAGCCTTCTGCCATTGTTCCCATCTATTTGTACTAGCAATGATTCTCTCTACTTTCATGTCTGTTACTTCTGAGGTTACCCATCCTCACTCCCGTACAGACCTATGTAAAGATAGTTTAGTCCGGGAGTAGATTTATTTCTCATTGATCACAACTGCGAACTCGCTGCATTAACTTTGGTTCACCTTGATTCAAATTCACTTGGTATACAGTACTACCATTATTATTATTATTATTATTATTATTATTATTATTATTATTATTATTATTATTTTCCATTCAATTGCTAGACTTTATTAGATTTTTCATTTTATTTTTCATTGACTTAATCCGTTTACCATCCAGGGTTGGTTTCCTCCCGGGCTCAGTGAGGGATCCCACCTCTTCCGCCTCAAGTGCAGTGTCGGAGATGAAACGGGGGAGGAGAACCAGCACCTCTCCCAGGCATCTTCACCTGATATGCTGAACTGGTGCCTTTCGGGGAGTGAAGAGATTGAAAGAGATAGGCAAGGAAGAGGGAAGGAAGCGGCCGTGACCTTAAGTTAGGTACAGTCCCGGCATTTGCCTGGAAAATAAGTGGGAAACCACGGGAAACCACTTCAAGGGTGGCTGAGGTGGGAATCGAACCCGCGCTACTCACTTGATCCCCCGAGGTTGAGTGAACCCAGTCCCAGTTCTCGTACCTACGACTTTTCAAATTTCTTGGCAAAGCCGGGAATCGAACCGGGCCTCCGGTGGTGGTAGCTAATTACACTGACCACTACACCACAGAGGCGGACGACTAATAGATGCGGAAAGAAGTTAATGAAATAGGCCAACCTAAGAAAAGGAGTTCAGGTCTACATACGCAGGATCATACGGGGAGGTGGTGGTGGTGATTATTGATTTAAGGATATGTAGGGATGTCAGGGATTGAGACGCCCTCTATGCCCTCTATCGGTGTATCATTCTGTGACAGAGGCTGGGAGAGAGTTGTCTATCTGTAAAACCAGAGAATTTGTACTAACAATAAAGGGATTTGTTTATAACTTGTAAACGGGTTGCTATTCGCGTGGAACAAAATATAGGATGGTGGGAGAGGATAGTTGGCACTACAAAACGATGCCTGAGGAAGGTATTAGGCAAGGCGTTGATAACCGAGAAAAGGCTTAACACGATTCTAGTAAATATTGAAGCCGCCATCAACTCACGACCCATCTCTCAGAATGAAGATGAAACAGAATCTCTGACTCCCGCCCATTTCTTGACCGGACAAAGATTGACGGCTATACCAACTGGACCAGAACCAGCATTAAGGACGAACCTGACAAAACAGTTAGCAGTTCGACAAAAGATCGCACACGACTTCTGGAAGCGCTGGACTAAGGAATACCTCATGGAGCTGAGGAGCTTTCAGGAAGTCCGACGTCCTCGAGGTAACAGACCACGACTGAGAGTTGGAGACGTAGCACTCCTTCAAGAAGACAACCAACCCCGACACATGTGGAAGAAGGTCCGCATAGCGGAGATCCGAGCTGGAAGAGACGGAATGATAAGAACCGTAATTCTTAAGGATTCAAAGGGGACTGTGATAACTCGTCCAGTGGAGCTGGTCATCCCCCTGGAGATAGACCAGGGTGGGGAGGATGTCAGGGATTGAGATGCCCTCTATGTCCTCTATCGATGTATCATTCTCTGACAGAGACTGGGAGAGAGTTGTCTATCTGTAAAACCAGAGAATTTGTACTAACAATAATAAAGGGATTTGTTTATAACTTGTAAACGGGTTGCTACTCGCGTGGAACAAAATATAACAAGGCCTATAGCAAGGCAACCATCCCCTGATCAGTAGAAACTAGGTAAGTTCCGATACTTCGAAGATGAGGGTATCGGCAAAAGAAAGGGAAGGACCACAAAGGGCGTGAAACTGAAAGACTCCCTAGGCCTCACAAATCTAACACCGCCGGGATCTGAAGAGAACAGATGTTGATCAAGGAGGTCGGACAGAAAAGATTAACGGGAGGGACATGACATAAGAAAATGGAAAACTGCTAAGAGCCATGTGATTGCCGTCCTGCACTCCCAAGATGCAAGCCTTTTCAGTCGCCTGTTCAGTGAAAGTATTCTACCACCACCACCCACATCGGAGAGAATGAAGGAACTCCCAGGAAAGATCGCACTCGGTACCGGATTCGAAACGCGGAACTAGAATTCCAAGTTCGACACTTCGTGCCTGAACTATGTCAATGGGTCGTTACAGTCGTCTAAGAAAGGAAAACCTGTACTTCACCAGCTGATGCGTGGGTTTACGGCGCTAATAAAAACGTACCGACAGTGAAAGAGGAATTTTAATATTCTAAAGCATGCACGACTCAGAGCTGCTCATCCGCCTGGAAACCGTGACGCTTGCTTCTTAATGGCATAGCGTAAAATACTGCTTTCTGTGAATAGAGAACAGCTGTCAATGTCCTAGTTGCCTTTCGTAGCAAAGGGACTTACAGTGGAATAATAATAATAATAATAATAATAATAATAATAATAATAATAATAATAATAATAATAATAATAATAATAATAATAATAATAATATAATTGCTTTCTTCTGAAGAATTTTTTATAACTCAGGAGCTGCAGAAGAACCAATGAACACTAGAAATGAAATTACTGTTAAAAGAATAATAAGAAGAAGACTACAATTTCATAATTGAGGTCAAACTCGATCTTGAAATTTCGTAGCTCATGGGTGAAGCGGCTATTAGGGACTTGAACGCTTTCTTACTTGAACAAATTCGAGATTTCACTAAAAAGAAGCGTTAATACAATCAAACAACGATTAAAATTTGAGAGTTACTCTCAAATAAATCAAGGTTCGCTTACCGCTAGTGGTCTAGGAGGAGACAGGAATGCCCTGTTCTAGTAGTCTACATTACAACCGCTAGAGTGTAGCAATCAATTAATCAATCAGTCAATCAATCAATCAATCAATCAATCACTGATCTGCATTTAGGGCAGTCGCCCAGATGTCAGATTTCCTGTCTGTTGTTTACTTAATCTTAACTTAAATAATTGCAAAACAATTGAAAATTTATTGAAGATCTTCCTTGGTAAATTATTTCAATCCCTAACTCCTCTTCCTATAAACGAATATTTGCCCCAATATATCCTCCTGAATTCCAACTTTATCTTCATATTGTGATCTTTCCTACTTTTAAAAACAGCACTCAAACTTATTCGTCTACTAATGTCATTCCACGCCATCTCTCCACTGACAGCTCGGAGCACACCACTTAGTCGATCAGCTCGTCTCCTTTATCTCAAATCTTCCCTGCCCAAACTTTACAACATTTCCATATTGCTTCTCTTTTGTCGGAAAACACCCAACACAAATCGAGCTGCTTTTCTTTGGATTTTTTCCAGTTCCAGTTCCATACACTGGAACCATACTTGAGGTCTTACCAGATAATTATATGCCCTCTCCTTTACATCCTTACTACCACACCCACATACGCTCATAATTATGTGCAGAGATCTGTACCCTTTATTTACAATCCCATTTCTGTGATTACCTCCAATGAAGACCTTTCCTTATATTAACACACAGATACTTATAGTGATTCCCATAAGGAACTGTTACCCCACCAACGCAGTAATCGAAAATGAGATGACTTTTCCTATTAGTGAAACTCACAACCTGACTTTTCCTTGCCATCATGTTATCGTTAAGTGACTTCTTTGCTAGATTCAATTTCCTAGTACCTTCAGTTTCTCTTTTTTGCCTAGTTGTACTTCCTCTTAAAACAATAATCACCACCACCACCACTACTTCCACAGTCATTTCTAACTCTATTTCTTTCCAACCTGCACCTCCTTCTTAGTCTTTTTTCTTCTCTATTATAATGCCCGGCCCCATGGCTAAATGGTTAGCGCGCTGGCCTTTGGTCACAGGGGTCCCGGGTTCCCAGCAAGGGTCGGGAATTTTAACCATCATTGGTTAATTTCCCTGGTACGGGGGCTGGGTGTATAGGTTGTCTTCATCATCATTTCATCCCCATCACGACGCCTGCAAGCCGAAACCGTCCTGGGATCTCCCGGCACTAAAAGCCATACGCCATTTCATTTCTATTATAATATAGTGGGTATTTACCATTCCTCACCACCACCTTTAAAAGTACATAAAGTTTTTAATACAACCCTTAAATACACGTACCATTTATCATCAAGACAAAGAGATCGTCAAATGGAAGGACAGCAATGAAGATGTAAGTTAATCTGCTATTCTATTGGAACGTTTTCTTTAAGAATTCAAAAGGAGATTTCCTGTTAGTGCGAGACTATCAGATTACTATTATAAAACTCATTTCTATCACTGTCAATATTGGGTAAATTACATTATTAAGCCGCAATTTATCCTAGAAACGTATTAGTTAATTTCATCCAGTGAATAGTATATTTTTATTTAATGTTATTTGTCGTGTAAACCGTATATTAGTAACCTGCCTCATCATCATCATCATCATCATCATCATCATCATCATCATCATCATCGTTCCCCGTGTCCGATTTGATGTTGGGTTGGTTTGTGTTTCTATGGACTGCGTGGGTGGGGAGGAGATGATTCGGTTGTGGATCATTGATCTTCATCTCTACCTAACTTTCACCATTCTTCATCAAACATGCCTATAAAGTTTAGCAATCTCTCCCGTAGGTTTTTTTTTTCAGTTAGTCTGTCCATCGTTTCCTGGGTCGGTCCTTTCCCTCTAACCTCCAATTCAAGCAATGACTTTGGGATCCTTGTTCCTCCCATTTTTTCACGTGCCCATACCACCTCAGTCTCGATCGTTCTACCATCTCTCTCCCAATCCGCATAAACCTACTGTTTCTCATGTTACCATATTTCTTATTCGGCCCTGTCCTGTCTTGGCCAGCTATAGTAGACCTACTTCTTAGCAATTTCATATCACTTGTCTGGATTTTACTTTTCTCTGCTTTGGTCGTTACTGAAGTTTCAGCTCCATTCGTCAACATGTATAGAAAGTAGTTCTTACAATTTCCTTGCGCCGTATTCACACGAGTTCTCTCATACTCATACTCTCATACTCCAACTAAAAGCACTCTTCTGATTTCCTATGTCATTTTTCCATCGTCCGATATCCCACTCCCAAAGTACTTAAATGTTTTTTGTGTTTCCCCCCATGGACTTTTTCTATTCCTTTGGTACTCGTGTAAGAGCAACCGTTTTGCCCTTTCCTTTATTCATTTTCATTCTCCATTCTTCAATCATTTCATTCCATATATTCTGTTCTTGTACTTCCCGCCCACTTTTACCCAACAGCACAATGTCATCATACCAGGCGAGTTTGCCGTGCGGTTAGGAGCGTGCGGCTGTGAGCTTGCAGCCGGGAGATAGTGGGTTCGAATCCTGTGAATCCCACTGTTGGCAGCCCTAAAGATGGTTTTCCGTGGTTTCCCATTTTCACGTAAAGCAAAGAGCAAAAACAGAAACCAATAATCAATATAATCACTAATGTTAGGAAAGTGAGAAAAACAGCGTTTAGGACCATTTATAGCGAATGTTATTATTTAAACTCATTTAAAAGCATGTAAGAACGCCCTTTTATTAGGAAAATAAAATCTTCCATTTGTGTTAACTGGCCAAGAAGTATTTACGAGGGCTGATCAACAAAGACTAAGACTGATTTCTTTTTCACAGATGTTTATTACTCCATTTCAATGTTTACGTGATCTTTTCCAAAGTAGTCCCTCTTACTTCAATGTACCTTTTATAGCGTCTCTGCCAGTCCTTGAACACATGCTGCAGACCATTCTTTGTCAGGTCGTTGAGAATCGCCTCACTTTTCTTTAGCACTGCTTCAGAGTTCTCAAATCGAATACCCCTAAGCTTTGCCTTTAGTGATGGGAATAAAAAATCACAGGGTGCAAGATCAGGGCTATAAGGTGGATGCGGTACACAGGTAATGTTAAATCGAGCCAGAAACTGCATGACTTGATTTGGGACGTGAGGCCGTGCATTGTCATGATGAAGTCGCCACCCAGTCCGGGAAAGCAATGTTTCCTCGGTGTAGCCAATACTGACGTGTAGTAAGCTGCTGTAACAATAGTGTGAGGGGGGACTGCATTCTGGTAAATCCATTGTCTATTATGTGAAATGCACGTAGCGTCTACACAATAGAACATTACTTTCATCCTACCGATACGGGAGTGCTGCCGCCTACGGACATTATACATAAAAACCCGCTCTTTTCAAATATTTATGTTACAGATAGGAACTATCACGGAAGCTATAGGAAAAAATCAGTCTCAATCTTTGTTGATCAGCCTCCGTATGATAATGTGCTCCTCTATTCCTGCAGTGTTCGCACTCGGAGGCTTATACATTTTTAGTTAATCACTCTTTATATCAGAGGGGGCTGCCTGGCCGAGGCGGTAAAGGCGTGGCCGGTTCACCCGGAAGGACGTGGATTCGATTCCCCGCCAGGAAGTCCAAAAATTTAAGAAACAAGTTTTCCACTTCCGGAGATTCACTCAGCCTATACAAAAAATGAGTACCAGGTTAATTCGTGGAGGCAAAAACGACCAGGCCTTCATGGCCTATGCGGAGATGACTTTCTTTTTTATGTCAGAGAGAGCAAACTCCACAAGTATAAACGATTCGTACTGAGAGCTACTGAACTTTTCAAACAGGTAACGTCATATATTAAAGCTTTATCCACAATGAAAATTAGATATAAACATAACATAAACAGAGGTTATTCAATGGAGCAATTCACAACGACGTACATTAGCATCGAAACTAAATACATTGACATGAAAGATGGCAAAATCTTAGGTTATTTGTGTATATGCTAAAAGTAGAAATCAGCCAATGACAGAGCAACGCTTCGACGGTTGAACAATACACTTGCTTATATGACATGAAGATAAATCTCATAATAATGCGGCTTTGAAAGAATTTATGGGTAACAATTCCCCGTTAAATGAATTCTAAGGGCAGGACTGTAGACGAGGGTAAATGCGGGTATACGCCGAACACCTTCTGCTTAACTTCATTCAGTAGAGTACACTTACTAATATTTTGCACATACTTGCTGCTTTGCTTTATTGATTTGATTTGATTTCGGTATTCTGCCACTGAGTTTTAACATTCCTAGTTAAGTATTACGCTCATGATAATCATGAACGTTGTGACGTGTGTAACACCGAAATATCTAGCAAGTTGCTATCAGCGACCTACAACTGTGCGGTCGTTACGGGTATAGACGGCAATCGTTGGTTAATAGTCACAGGATCGGTAGATGCAGAGTGGGTTGTTGTCCCATAAGCTCTGTACTCTGACCGGCCAACCGAGCAGAGGAGAGGTGGTCACGGCTCTACCGTGGCTCTACGCCTCTGCATTCGGGAGACGGGCCTGGGGCACAGTGCTGCATTTCTCGCCTGGCCTCGCCCGTCGACTGTCCTGAGAATGGTTTTCCGTGGTTTTCCATTCTCCTGCACTAAGGCGAATGCTGGTACAGTTTGTAGTATAGGCCACGGCCGCCTACCCCCTCACCTTCTCCTTCACCATAACAAATCTCCCTGTCTGAGAGACGGCGTAACCGTCTAAGAGGCCCGCCTCCCCCTTCAGGGGAGGAATGAAAACGTTTCGTAGTAGTAGTAGTAGTAGTAGTTAATAGTTACAGATGATAAAAACACGCTTTTGATTACGTTCTATTGATCGATTTGTACCTAGTGCCACCAATATTATTTTACCAATACATTTTTTTTATTTACTCAAGAAAGGGCACCTGAGCCGAGGCTCTTAACGATGCAATGCAAGGATTAAATATTGGCAGAGTTTACAAAATATTTACAATACAATAATACGCTATTTGTAAATACATTACAGTGTGAGAGAAGAGGGAACCCTTACAAATATATACGACCACTGTACATTACTTGGTTTGTAAGATTTACTGCTCATTTTCTTTTGTCCATTGATTATTTATTTTTTGTTTAAATTTTGAAATTGTTGTTGCATGTTGTATATGTTTAGGGAGAGCATTGTACACCTTCATAGAGTAGTGCCATAAGGAGTTACAACCATACTTACTAGTTTTTACAAATTCTGTATGGACTCTCTGCTCCTCGAGTGTTATATAAGTGTATGTCAGAACTTATGATACAGATACAGTAATGTTTGTATGAAGCAAATTATGCTTAATTTTATATACCATCATAGCTGAAGCTCTATCACGTAACATGTGGAGTGGTAGAAGTTTGCATTTCTTATACAAATAATCCTTAGGTGTTAAGGGTGGTGAATTATACAGTATTTTTGGTGCTCTTTCTTTTGTAAAATGGCAACTTTCTCAGAGTTCCTTATTGCAACATCCCCAAACATGAATCAACATTATCACTGATGTTAAGAAAGCGAAGAAAACAGCGTTTAGGACCACTTGTAGGAATGGTATTATTTAAACTCATTTAAAAGCATGTAAGTGCACACTTTTATTAGAAAAATTTGCGTATTTGATAATGTAGTGTCTAAAGAGGAGCTACCTATTGTATAAGATGGTACCGTCATTGCATAGCTTTGAATATTTTATAACCACATATAACATCATATTGATCAGTTTTGCGGTTGTGGGTCGATCTAACCTCTTTCTGTCAGAATAGAAATTATTTCGTGAGTTCGCAACACCGTCCTCTAGAGTCTTGGCGTTTAGTATCAGTTTCTTTGTGACTGAAAACAAAGAACACGCTGTTTAGCAACAAGAAATATGGATCGTTGGTTGACAATGGGTACTTTGAGTCTAAAAAGAAAATCTGAAAACGAAGATATTGATACTAAGAAGAGTAAGCCATCATATTGCGGAAAATCACTTGTTATATGA
This sequence comes from Anabrus simplex, assembly GCF_040414725.1. Lineage (NCBI taxonomy): Eukaryota > Metazoa > Arthropoda > Insecta > Orthoptera > Tettigoniidae > Anabrus > Anabrus simplex. The sequence continues at coordinate 640,063,658 of NC_090265.1, read as the reverse complement.
AGCGCCAACCGCTAATTTTACAGTCAGTGGCGATCTGAAAATCAGGATTAGTCATGGACTAACTTTAGAGTATACCCCGTAAAAATTTTGGGACTACAGCTGTCTAAGGTTTTAGATTATGGTTCTTTAATAATGCAAACGTTATTTTTTTTTTTTTTTTTTGCTAGTTGCTTTACGTCGCACCGACACAGATAGGTCTTATGGCGACGATGGGACAGGAAAGGGCTAGGAGTGGGAAGGAAGCGGCCGTGGCCTTAATTAAGGTACAGCCCCAACATTTGCCTGGTGTGAAAATGGGAAACCACGGAAAACCATTTTCAGGGCTGCCGACAGTGGGGTTCGAACCTACTATCTCCCGAATACTGGATACTGGCCGAATTTAAGCGACTGCAGCTATCGAGCTCGGTGCAAACGTTATTTAGCTTCATATTGTCTGTATATACCTTGACCTATTTCAGATCATCTGTTCATTTTTTCTTATTTGCGATTGTTTATTGTAGACGTTTCCGCTTTCCATAGTGAATGCTGAAGCATTTTTGCCCATAAATTTTAGCTTAAAAGTTTAATTTTCATTGTCAATGGAACTTAAGTTACTGTAAGGTTAATTTTGTACAGTTTAAAAGTACCTACTAAGAACTATTGGTACTTACAGATGCAGCAGACACCGAAGCCACGGGCGCAAGTTCCACTCGCGATGCCTCCCAGACTCTTACACTCTAGGCTGTGGTAACACGTTCCCTTAGCTCCATCTGGAGAGAGGCAGGCGTCGTTAGGGAACTTGATGATGGTGAACAGGCTCAGAACTGAAACATCAAACAACGATAGTTAGTTGCCATTGCTGACTCGAACAGGAGAACTGTAAGAGGGGAGCACTTAGGACGGGAAGGATAATAATAATAATAATAATAATAATAATAATAATAATAATAATAATAATAATAATAATAATAATAATAATAATAATAATAATAAAGCAAATGTTTGTCTGTGTTTTGCGTGTGCGCGATGCCCAGCAAAATCTACAGCACGCAAAGATCTGGAATGTACATAGGTAGATGGAAGGGGGTCCAAATGCACCTCGTAGCCGGAATTTTCATTTTCACTTTCGTTGGTGAGTTACGAACGAAAAACCATCGGGAAACGTGTATTGGGATATGACAATCCAACGTGCTGTCACCAAGATTAAATGCATAGAGTCACTGTCGCTGGGCAAGGTATATAAGATAGGTAGAGAACACAATTCAAGGAGCCATTTTACGTCCATGGCGTAAGAAACTGTGTTTGGTGTAATATAGTGTGAGGGCAAATGACGCTGTTGATGATGATTCGTCCGTCGGATGGGGACGTAAAGTCTTGAGCTATTCGAGAAGAGCGGGCTATGTGCCGATCCCGGGTTTTATGCTTTTCATTCTTACTATCATATATCATTTCATTCATTTCATCTCATTAACTCATCTGATTAGGATGACGTCATGAAAGTTATACCCGGCATCTTAAGCATTGAAAATAACAATATAATAAAAATAAAATGATGTATTTCATGCAATTTACGTCAAAACTATGTGAGTTAATAAATATGTTTTAATTTGCTTTTAAATAAATAGTTTAGAAACATCTAACGATTGAATTAATAAAAGCGGGCAAAGCCGCGAGCTCATGCTAGTAATAATAATAATAATAATAATAATAATAATAATAAACACTAAGACCGATGGCTGGTTGGAACCTCAACAGTTCAGCCGTCAGCTGCCATAGATGGCTTAGACATCACTAAAGAGGTATACTAGGGAATGAGGAGTGAGCTAGTTTCCCGTTGCTTTCCTCACCGACTTAGAATTTGCTATTACATATCAGTCTGAAACAATATGGCCTCAGCTACCGTGTGCTGCCTGAGCGTCAATTTCGACGTTCCGTTTTACTCTGCCAGATGGCAGAGGAAACTGTATCTCTTTTGGGCGATCTATAGCTGAGTTTTAATTTTGTAGGCTTGAGGTCAAATGTGTAACCAAAGTCCATTTACATGCCGACATAGTACAACATGGAATGCCGAATACACTTTTATCCGCTCTTCAGAAATCCCCTCCCATAGGGGAAGAATAACATCCATGGCAACCCCTGCCTGTCGCAAGAGGCGACTAAAAGGGGCCCCATGGGCTCTTAAATTGGGAGCGTGGGTTGGCGGCCACGGGGCCCTTAGCTGAGTCTTGGCATTGCTTCCACTTATTTGTGCCAGGCTCCTCACTTTCATGTATCCTATCCAACCTCCCTTAGTCAACTCTTGTTTTTTTCAGACCCCGACTGTATTAGGTATCGAGGCTTAGGGAGTCTTTAATTTTCACGCCCTTCGTGCCTTTTGTCGTTCTTTGGCCGATATCTTCATTTTTCGAAGTGTCGGATCCCTTCCCCTTTTTCTCTCTGAGTAGTGTTACGAGAAAGGATGGTTGCCTAGCTGTACTTCCTCTTAAAATAATAATCACCACCACGAGTTCAGAAATCCGAGCCGGACTGCGTGGCTCAGACGGTTGAGGCGCTGGCCTTCTGACCTCAACATGGCAGGTTCGATCCTGGCTCAGTCCGGTGGTATTTGAAGGTGCTCAGATACGTCAGCCTCGTGTCAGTAGATTTACTGGCACCCAAAGAACTCCTGCGGGACAAAATTCCCTCACCGTGGCGTCTCCAAAAATCGTTAAAAGTAGGCTAGTTAGTGGGGCCTAAAACATTATTATTATTATTATTATTATTATTATTATTATTATTATTATTATTATTATTATTATTATTATTATTATTATTATTATTATTATTATTATTAGAAATCCGAATACCTCCGCCGGATTTCATCCCGCAATCTTGGTACATGGACGTCAACAATCTACCACTATGAAAATCCACAGCCTGTTTCCAGTCATTCGACCGGGTCAGGAGTGGAATGAATGAAGCCCCCATCTAGCGGTGAGGATAGGAATCGTGCCGGCTGCCGAAGCCTGTCACAGTCCTCTGGGGCAATGGTTAATGAATGATAGATGAAATGAAATTATATTGGAGAGTGTTGCTAGAATGAAATATGACAGAGAAAACCGGAGTACCCGGAGGAAAATCTGCCCTGCTTCCGCTTTGTCCACCACTAATCTCACATGGAGTGACCGGGTTTGGAACCACGGAACTCAGCGGTGAGAGGCCAACGTGCTGCCGCCTGAGCCACGGAGGCTACAATCTACCACTATAATGACAATAATAATAAAAATATCATATGGCCTCAGCTACCGCATGTAGACATTTTAATGTGACGCAATCTAGATGTCTGTTCGTCAATTTCGACGTTCAGTTTTACTCCAAGTCTACCAGAAGGTAGAGTGACCCGGATCTCTCTTGGGCGTCTGTGGCTGAGTTTTAATGAGTTTTGTCGGGTAAACACCAAATGTGTCACCAGAGATTTTTTACATGCCGATATCGTACGAAGTGGAGTGTAGAATGGACATTTTCCCCGCCTTTCAAAAATCTGACTACTTCTGTCGGATTTGAACCCGCTATATCTTGGGATCCGGAGGCCGACACTCTACCACTGATCCACAGACGGAGCTATTTTTGTACCCGACCACTTTCACCACATCACAACGACAGTATACCGACGACAGTTTGAGGGAGTCTGTAGGAAACCACCCATTGAGTTCGGGCACCAGTCCCAGTGCTGAGCAGTAGTGGCGATTAGGGCGGGGGGGGGGGGGGGCGTGGAGGAGGTATTCTCCTCCCCCCACTTTGTGGAGAATTTATTCCATTTTAGCCAATCACTGTAAAACTGTGTAACCTCAATGTAAGCACTGTAAAATTGTACCACTGAATAATTGTAAATAAAGCACGGAACAACTACACACCTTAGCCAAGAGGGCATATCACCATAACTACTTCAATATACACACTCCTTTTACCCATCTCCTAACTCCAACAAACCTCCAAACCCCACCAAATCTCCTGGCCGGAGAGAAGGCGTTACCTTCTAGGTGGCCCACCCCTTCCCTTTGGGGAGGGGAATGAAAACATCCCCCTAGGTCCTAGGTCAATTTTAGCCGCCTGAAACTGAGAATTTGTACAAGCCCTGTTGTCTTATCAGCCAATTCGTTTCTTTATTTTCTTTAAGTATTAACAAACCCGGGTACTTTTTGTTATCTGTAAATATTTTTCCCCTTCCCCATCCCCACTTTTAATACCCAATCGCCACTGCTGATGCTGAACAAGCTTATGTACACCCCCTACAAATAAGGACAATTTTTGCTGGTGGAACATTCTTCCACAGCATCAGGGGCCACTTGATTAGCGGAGAAACACTTACGCTTCAGGGCCTTCTTCAAAGGACCAAACACGTGATAGTCACAAGGAAAGAGATCTAGTCTGTAAGGCGGGTGATCTGCAAGATTCCTGCGAAAACGACACAGTGTGTCCACTGTTGCTTTATCATTAAGCATAAGCTGATCTCGTAACAGTTTCCCCGGCCGAAGGGAGGGGAACTGGGAAGTGGGAGACAGAGCTAATGCTCTGTGCGAACGCACAGATTTCTCGTTCATTGCACATGGTCGCTTCCCAGCCCCAGTAGGCTGCGTACAGTTTGTTCTATATATATATAGCCTTTATGTACTACATTCTAAATAAAAAATATTCCACCCCTAATAATTTAAAGAAAGGTTAGCTCCGAAAACAAAAATATTAATTCCCCTGGAAATGTTTGACATACGAAATTAAAATTTTTCTTGATATTCTTATTTTCTCATGATGGGGATTTAGACATTCAGCCCCTAGGTGGATTAGAAAGGGTTACAGCCTAAAAATCTGAAATTTCACTCGTACGACACTTTCTGACATAAGTTTCATATCACGGTTCCACTCTTTTTCCAAGGTGACGGAGGCTGCCTCTTCTCTTCGTTGGCATACCTGCTTTATGGTTCTTAAAGTAGGAGGTCCAGATATACAGAGTGTATCAGAACTATGCCAATAAAAAAAGGGATACTTTTCGTGTTATGTAAAGAACAATGACGCAATCGGATTGGCGAAGGAAAATTTTCTTTTCAAGAAAATGAGGTTACTTGCTTACTTCCGGGCGTTCGATTCAAATTGATGAACTTGCCGTATTTGCTAAGCCAGCCGCTGTCTGTTGTGTGTGTCAGAAGAGGGAAGGGAGGGTAAGTGGGAGTGTGAATGCACACGTACTGTGAGAATGACAATCCACAGCCAGTTTCCAGTCATTAGAACGGGTCAGGAATAGCATGAATGAAGCCCCCATCTAGCGACGAGGATAGGAATTGTGCCGGCTACCGAACCCTGTCACACTCCTCTGGGGCAATGATTAATGACTGATAGATGAAATGAAATGGTAATGGAGAGTGTTGCTGGAATGAAAGATGACAGGGAAAACCAGAGTACCCGGAGAAAACCCTGTCCCACCACCGCTTTGTCCAGCACAAATCTCACACGGAGTGACCGGGATTTGAACCACGGAACTCAGCGGTGAGAGACCGGCGCGTTGCCGCCTGAGACACGGAGGCTTACATTCTGCGCTATAAAGGCTGTAATCAAGAAACAGGGAGAAATCTTCGGGGGTGGTTAGCGTGAATTTCAGTAGTGACATTTTCCGTGGACAGCTGTACCTAGATTGTTTGCGAGTGAGCACCTTTCACAGTGTGGTAATCCTCCAGCCAGAAGATGGAACAGAAAATATAGTTTATGTGTAAGCTCTGTAAAATTCAGTGGTAGTGGTGCTAAACATTCTTTTAGGGAAAATGTGGTCATCAGCCTGTACAATGAAGAAAAAAGGATTTCAGGCCCGTTTGAAATGAGGGCTCAGCTTAAGGTTACATTTCTTCTGTAACGTCTTCTATGCGACTCACTCGCCTAGTTGTCATTTGATGCTACAATTTTGCTCCGCTACAATTTCGGACCAAAGGTTCTTGAATCCTATTGGTATTAGATTTAAATGGCTAAAGAGTTATACATTTTTACCGGCATTCACAAGTGTTTTTGTTTCTTAACTCCACAATAAAACATTGATAGTCGAAAGTCTATTACTCGAGTGGTATTTCTCGAATTAATTTCATAACATTTGCGTGCAGAGATTCAAATTTATAGTATACTAACAATCCGCCACGGCTTTACACGGGAGCAATTTTGAATTTCACTAAAATCTCCACTACTTGGCTCACTTTTGTCATAAGCTAATGTTCCATAAACCTAAACCTTTCTCCATAGATGTGTTATTCAATGCTGAAGCCCGCATCATAATCCATTCGGCGATTCTCTGGATTAAACAGCAAAAACATCAGACAGCTACCGGGGATTTTATTGTAATTCAAGCTTATAATAATTCCATAGTACTTGAAATAATTCTAGCCAAGCAATGAAAAGAAAAGAGAGAGAGAAGTACAGGGCCTCGCAAACCTCATGCCGTCGTAGTCCGAAAGAAAACAAGAGTTGACCAAGAGAGGTTGTATGGAAAGTATGAAAGTGATGAGCCCTTCACAAATAATCGGAAGGAATGTCAGACACGAGTAGGGTCCTCTTGGTCGGAATTCTGCTTTTCCAAGTAGAGAACCGTGCAGTTCGCTTTTCAGTCGCCTTTTACAACAGACATGGGATATCGTAGATTTATTCTACCGATCCCACCTACAGGGGGTTTCAGTAAGTCCGACAATACTTTGCTCATTACATGTGGCATGCTTATTAACCTCCACGGGCCATTTGTAAGTCTGGAGTGGAATCCAAGGGAGTTCAAAGCGAAATTTTCCCCAGAGGAAATTATTTTCAGATTTGCTTTTCTAATATCAGGCGACGTTGAGTGGAGTTTTCATATTTAACTAAATCGAAGATCCTTTAACGAGTAGAAGGTACATTTTAAGGAAAATGCAAAGCAAAGCAAATTCATTTCCGTGTAGGCCACAGAGGCCCTGGGAGGGATGGAAAGTAAAGGCTTCCACTATCCGTAACCTCGGCACTTGGTAGGGTAGAGTGGTTAGCTCTACGCCCGGCCGCCTTTGCCCCCAGGAATTAACGTGATATTCAGTTTTAGTGTAGGCTGAGTGAACCTCCGGAAGTGGGAATCGAACCCTCGTCCTTCAGGGTGAACCGAGCTCGCCTTTACCGCCTCGGCCAGGCAGTCCCTTTAACGATAATGTACGTATTTGTGAATTACGGCCCCAATTTCAAAACCTCCTATCGGCATTCCAGTGAATTTTACAAGAGAGGGGGAACAATCGCATTTAGTTTTTGAACTGTCTAAACTGAATCTCTCTTTGAACACTGATGTTTCTATGGATATTTTAAATCATCATCCTTGGGAATTTAGTGGGAATTTAGCATGCCATTTAGAAGGCATTTCCGGTTCTGCGGTCACGGGGTAGCGAACATGTCTCTTAACTGGAAACTGCGAGTTCGATTCCCGGCGGGGTCAGGGATTTTTACCTGCATCTGAGGGTTGGACTCGAGGTATACTGAGCTTATATGAGAACAATTAATCGAGGAGCTATCTCACGCTTAGATAGCGGCCTCTGTCTAGAAAGCCAAAATAATGGGCGAGAAGATTCGTCGCGCTGACCTCGCGTCACCTCGTAGTCTGCAGGCCTGCGGGCTGAACAACGGTTACTTGGTAGACCAAGGCCATCATGGATCGCCGTAGGGTTTGTTTGTTGTTTTGTTTTTTAGAAGATATCAGAGAAGCGGTTAGGTATGTCATTCCCCTCTGTCAATAATGACATTTATATTTCAAAAGTAATTGTAAATAAGTTTCAGAATTAAAGACGCTATTAGCATTGATTGTGTAACTACGGTTGACAGATTGTAAAATTAGAAATAAGGGTAGATTTTGTCAAACTACCACAACAGAAGATTATCGACATTTTCTAGTATTCTAGGTTTGTATTATTAAATATACGGTACTATTAATGTATATAATTATTTATCTAGAACAACATTGAAACAATTATTGTATATTTACAGCTTGATCTGCACTCATTCAGAGACTTTACAGTAGTTAGTGAAAACTTGAAGAGTTCTTTATAAGTTGTGCTGAAATTTGTAACAATTTGCATTTAAGCTTCAGTCACCTTAGTAGTAGTAGTAGTTCTGTTTCTTACATTAGTCCACTTATCCACTTTCAAATATCCCTGAATAACCTCCGTCGGGCTGAGTGGCTCAGACGGTTTAGGCGCTGGCCTTCTGACCCCAATTTGGCAGGCTCGATCCTGGCTCAGTCCGGTGGTATTTGGAGGTGCTCAAATACGACAGGCCCGTGTTGATAGATTTACTGGCACGTTAAAGAACTCCTGCGGGACTAAATTCCAGCACCTCGGCGTTGCCGAAAACCGTACAGATAGTTAGTGGGACGTAAAGCCAATAACATTATTATTATGAACAGCCTCCGAAAGTTTGCCGGTAGAGTTCGGGTTCATCCTGTATAAGTAAGAATACTTTTAAGGGCGGGTTGGTACGTCCCTGGCAAACATAAAGGAAGGATCTCTCCTTTACGATTCTTCAGGAATATATCCTGGCATGTTCATTGTTTCAAATTTGGTTCAGTATATTGTAGAGAAAATAGAGGTGCTTGCTCCTGCAAAAAGTGCACACGTGTTCCAGCAACTTTTTAAGACGTACTCACAATGTTCAGAAGTACTATAATAGGAAGTGAAAGGAAGCAAATGGAAGGTGCTAACAGTTACCAAGTTTCCATGGGGAATTCAAATCGATTTGAATACGCTTTCCGTATCGAAAACCTCATGGAAACGGGGACTTAGTTCGTATTGAGTCTCAAAGTCGATCCTGCTAGAAAGTGGGATCGAATCGTACTCAATACGGATATAGTATCATGGAAACGTGAAACGTACTGAAATCGATTTGAAAATGCTACGGATGCTCCATTGTAGTTTATTTATCATGTGCTTCCTGTGATTTCCTTCCTGTTCAGTTGATTTCAGCTTACTGTTCCTTATATATTTTACCATGTGTAGTATAAGCAGAAATCTGTGGACGCCGGAGACTATAACGTTATTGGAAATAATACGAGAAAAGGAAATGTACAAGCTCTTCGACGGAAACTGATTTGCAACAATTCTATATTCAGCACATGAAGCTAGTTTGTGCAAAGCCATCGCAAATTTTCCTCAACAGACATTGGTTTGCTCACGAAAAACTTGTTTGATTTGAGGTGTGGTTCAATACGCAGACATATGAACATAAATGTCGAACTTATCCTGCAGCTGTCTAATTAATCATCTTCTGTGGAGTAACGTTGCACTATAGGCTCTCACCAGTCCTTACTCCTTTCTTTTGTACGGGCTATAGGCTGTACAAAAAACAAGTTTGTATCACGGACTTTAAATTCCTTTGGTAATAATACACGAGGACTTCTTTCTTTACTCTACTTTGATTAGGGTTGGTCGTTGCTGTCAAACGCTACATGTCGGATTATTCTCGTACGGCCTCGCGCGATCTCGTAAATTACGAGTGTCATATTCAAATCGATCTGAATACGAATTGAATCTTACATGAAAACAAGTAACGTATTGAGTACAGAAAGCGTATTCAAATCGATTTCAATCCCCATGGAAACGTGGTAAGTGATTTTGTGATTTCCGACATACACTGCCAACATTTGAAAAACAAGCGTGCAATCAGCATTTCAATCTCTCGAAAAATATTTACTTCCGCGAAAAGTAATGAAACCTAAAATATGGGAGAAATATTAGAATCGAGATACTCAATAAAATAGAGGTGGAATATGAGAGAACGCGGGAAATATGGGAGAAAATACATACACTGCTCTCGGAAAGTCTAAAAATATAGTTAAGTTGGATGCACTGTGTATTCTAATGGCTACATGTTCAGGTACAGGCTCGGGATACAGTCAAACGGAGAGAAACCCGATGTGTAGCGATAACAAACACGACAAGTAGGCTGAGGTTCCGCTCTGTAATTGTAGGCTAACCCAGGAAGCACTAATTAAGAAACTATTACACGAGAGCTCATCTACCTTCCTCTTCAGTGATTGTGTTTGTACTCATATGTCTGACATCACGATCTATTATTATTATTATTATTATTATTATTATTATTATTATTATTATTATTATTATTATTATTATTATTATTATTATTATTATTATTATTATTATTGTACCGGGTGGTACACCTCCACGCCGCTAATTCGAACTTTGCGCCAGTTGAAACTCCTCTACTGGAGGAAGCCTGAACTCTAACAACCGTGTTAATTCGAAAGTTTATCAGAAGATGTCATTGCTATAAATTTTGAAGTGCTCTGAACTGTGTCTTTTTCGATTTATATTTGTTTTCTCTGTAGCAAGAAGTGTGAACATTCTCTTCTAGATGGCACCACTTAAGAACTACAATTGTGCACCCTAGTGCAAAGTGAAGGAACTTTTCTTTGAAGAAATTTTGTAGTCATAAATTTCTTTCTGCCATTGTTTAAGTTGGCAACGTTAACCCTTTCTTTCCGCCAGTTTTGAAATTGGCCAATCATAAATTTCTGTAATTAATTTTCCACCAATCCTGGTTTTCTTCTTCAGTTTTGACATGTAATGTTTTGGCCGTCCAATAAAAAGCTTGTGGGTGGGTGTTCTTATTCTTGAAAGGTCTCGAATGTTCCACGAGGGTATATAAACTGCTGATTTTCGAGTCTCCGGGCCACTTCAGTAACATCTATCATTGTGTAAATTATGTAGCAGGGGTCGGGAAGCGCCTCTTTCGTCGGACAGCAGTTCATCAATAAGGTAATGGCCTTTTAATAACTTATTTTCTTGCTAGCTCAGCAGTTTAACTCTCGGGGCAGGTTCGATACCGTTTACCATGTAACTTTCCTCTAAAATGTAAAAGACTCTTGGTATAAATTCTGTCTCTTCAAACTACAAATTGGGATAGAGAGTGCCTAACCCTCTCGAGCTCCCATTCATTTTGTTTTGAGGTGACTACGTTTTCATAACAGTTTCCCTTCTACTCGTAATGTCATAAAGTTTTCTATCGTGTCACCTCCGTAGAATGGGATTAGCCCTTGCATAAGCGGCCTAGAGCCAAATAGTTTTTAATAAAGTGTATTAGGACTGCAAGTACGCCTCCACTCAAATTGGTATTTTGGGGCCATGTCATTGTCCGGTTTCTTCACTGAATAGGCCTCAGTAGGTTGGGTATTTTTACCCCTGTGTTATTGTACTTGGAGGACAGCTTGAATGTGGAGTTTGGTGTGGCCTTTGATAGGCTGGAACTTTGAGAGCGGGTTGCCCTTCCCAAAAAATTTGTTTCTGTGTGCCTCGAGGAGGCTTTTACTATGTAATTGGGAGCAAGTGCTCTTGAGCATGATTGGGGTCGTCTGCCCCTTGGTTGAATCTTGTATATGGGTCAAGTTGGGCTTATAGCTCAAGAATTGTGTGTCTGGCTCTCGGAGCCCAAATCCGGTAACCACTGTAATTGTACATTCTCGATTTGTTGCTAGGCTACTAAATACCTGTTATATTTGTTATTTCTTGATCTTGAAAAGAAAATATAACCTTGTTAAATTTTAAATTAACTTTAATTTCGTAGATTGAGGTCTATTCATCCCAGCACCTTCTTTCACCTCTGCTGATCCACCAAACCACGGTAACAATTATTATTATTATTATTATTATTATTATTATTATTATTATTATTATTATTATTATTATTATTATTGCCACCGGCTGCCACTATACTATACTAACTAGACTACACTGCGAAAACAAGTGATTTAATACCATGATTGAGGTTCTTTATTATATTTAACGTAAGGACCCCTCTCTCGTCCTTATACCTCCCGTGGGTGGGGGGCGGTAAAATAGAACCACGGTATCCCCTGCCTGTCGTAAGAGGCAACTAAATGGGCCCCAGAAACTTCCAATTTAGGAGCACTGGTTGGCGACCACGGGCCCTATGGCTGAGTCCTGGCATTGCTTCCACCTACCTGTGCCAGGATCCTCACTTTCATCTATCCTATCCAACCTCCCTTAGTCAACTCTTGTTCTTTTCCAACCACGACGGTATTAGAGAACTTGAGGCCTAGGTAGTCTTTCATTTTCACGCCCTTCGTGGCCCTTGTCTTTCTTTGGCCGATACCTTCATTTATCGATCTGTCGGGTCCCTGCCATATTTTCTTTCTGATTACTGTTAGATAGGGGTTGGTTGCCTAGTTGTACTTCCTCTTAAATCAATAATCACCACCACTACCACTAATTTTCAGAGACTTTCAGACTGAAACAGTCTATATTTTATTTATTTATTGCTGACTTACATTTGTGGCGAAGTTAGGGCTCACGGCCCTCTCTTACATTTAACCACTATAAACAATAACATGGAAAAATGTAAACATAAAAGTAAGACAGTAATTCGACAAAGAAATAATACTACGGACAGATATACTAAGTTACAAATCAGTACAGCAATTAGTGTGACAATATACTACTAATAATAATACTATAAAGAGGAAATATAGTAATAATAAGAATAATGAATGAAGTGCGTAATAGATGCACATACACACAATGACTCACACAACTCAGTTATATGTTCCCAGGAAAAACTTTCGGCAGGCAGATTTGAATTTATGAGAGGAAGTATCGTGCCGAATGTCCATTGGGAGTGCATTCCAGAGTCTCGATGTAGTAACTAAAAAAGAATGATTGTAGGAATTCGGTCGATTTAGTGGAATTTCAAATATGAAACCAGAACGAGTACTAATATCATGGAATGAAGAAAGGAAACGAAAATTAGAAGATATGTGCGCGTTCATCGAGAGCACTTGGTAAACAAGTGGCATTAGGTGAACATTCCTTCGTTCATTTATGCGTAGCCATCTCTTTTTTTTTTTTGGCAAGTCGCTTTACGTCGCACCGTCACAGATAGGTGTTATGGCGACGATGGGACAGGAAAGGGCTAGGAATTTGAAGGAAGCGGCCGTGGCCTTAATTAAGGTACAGCCCCAGAATTTGCCTGGTGTGAGAAGGGGAAATCACGGAAAACCATATTCAGGGCTGCCGTCAGTGGGATTCGAACACACTATCTCCCGAATAGTGGCCGCACTTAATCGACTGCAGCTATCGAGCTCGGTCCCAATGTTTTGAAATATGGTATAACATGAGCGTCATGTCGCAGTTGGAAGGCATATCGTATGTATGAGTTTTGTGCTCGTTGAAGTCTCAAAACTTGTTCAGCATTTAGATTGACTAGTACCGTATCACAGTAATCTAAAATTGGGAATAGTAGTGCTTGGATTTTTAATTTATGTTTTTGAGGAAAATAATTCTTGTGACGTTTCAGGGGATGTAGAGCTGCATGAACCTTTCTACATACATTAGTTACGTGTTCATTCCAGGTCAGATTCTCATTGATGGAGATTCCAAGATTAGTTACATTTTAAGGTACGGTACAACAATGTCATTGATTACGATTGGAGGAGGATTAATATTATTTCTTACATGTAATAATTTCGAGTTTCCTATAATAATATTTTGTGTTTTACGAGGATTTAGGATTAAGTAGTTGTTTTTAGAATATCTGAACTAGTATGCTGAACTGTTTCATGTAAATTGTTTGCAGTGGTGTGTTGGTATATCTGCAGATCATCAGCATGTAAGTGGTAGTTATAATACTGACGTGTAGAGGATATGTCATTAATATGCAAGACGAACAATAGAGGCCCTAGAACAGACCCTTGAAGGAAACCAGATTATTTTACAGCCCATTGGGATCTTTGATTGTTTACCACTACGCACTGGCGACGATTTGTAATGTACGACTTTAAAAATTTAGGACTATCGTGCCGATATGCAGAGAACGGAGCTTAGATAAGAGTATGTCTATATTTACCGTGTCGAACGCACTACAAAGTCAAGGAGTGTCAGTATCGTCACCTGCCGTTTGTCCATTGCTAGTCTTATGTCATCTGTTACCCGAAGAAGTGCAGTCGTAGTACTGTGTCCCGTTCTGAAGCCAGATTGTAATGGGTCAAAAAGAGAATGTCTGGTTACGAATTCTACTAGCTGCTCGTGTACAACTCGTTCAAGAACATTCGAGAGAGAGGGAAGAATGAAGATGCATGTACAACGTGTGATCAATCATCAGCATATGAGTGGTAGTTACAATAATGAAGTGTGGAGGATATGTCATTAATATGTAAGACGAACAATAGAGGCCCTAGAACAGACCCTTGAGGGACACCGGATGATTTTACAGCCCATTCGCGAATGATTGATTTCAAGATTTATTTGTACATGTATACAGGAATACAGCTTAATGTCCTTCAAAATAATCGCCCCCATGGTTATGCACTTCTGACAACGCGTTAGAAGTCACGCATACTTCGGGTAAAGGCAGCCTGTGGGATGCAGTTGAGTTCAGCATTCACATTGCTTTGAATGTCGGCAAAGTCCGAAAACCGTTCCATTACCAATGTGTCTTCAAGTGAGGGAAAAAGAAATAACAGTCAGGACTTGGGTGACCCTGGGCCACGCCACTTTATACTTCGCCTCTTCGATTCTTGATCATACTTCAGTCACCACAACTCGTCGCCCGTAACGATGTGTTCAAGATATTTTGTTTACATGTTGCTTCACGTCACACCGACATAGATAGATCTTATAGCGACAATGAGATAGGAAAGGTCTAGGAGTGGGAAAGAAGCGCCGTGACCTTAATTAAGGTACAACTTCAGCATTTGTCTGGTGTGAAAATGGTTGTCTTCAGGGCATCTGGCATCCGTAAAACAGGGCTTAATCCACATTAGTGCCGATCCAAGAAAAGGCCAGGAAAGTAGAAGAATCTCTTAACTACCTACAGTATATCTGAAACACGATCCATATGAATCGATAACAAATATGTCAAAAAGTGAAGAGAGGACGCCCACGTCTCCCTCCTGTTCCAAAGATTCATCGTCGCCCGTAACGATGTGTTCAAGATTTTTTTGTTTGTTTACAAGTTTATTTACGTCACACCAACACAGATAGATCTTATGGCTACAACCCCGTCACGTCCTCACTCTGGTAAGTACTCTTTAAGAATCCTCGACATACCCTATCCCCGCTCCACTTTTACCACATCCTCATCCAATCCACAGACCGGCCACCCCCATAGAGAATACTGTGTTTGGGTACCCTACGCACTCTCTCCACACCAACAGCTGCCTAGTCCATCTCGTAGGACCCTCTTACTCTTTGATATTACGGTCCCTAAGACACCACAATCGACCACCTGACCACGAAATAGCACACTATCTTTCCAAATTGTATGATATACTGTATAACTGGTCTAAATCAGTTTCATTTTTATTCTATTTTTTCACTTTCCGGACCTCATTCCTTTAGTAACCAATTAATGTAATTTCATATTTGTATGTGGCAGTAAGCTTACTATACTTATTTATTTAAAACCTCTCATTCTTCATCCTGAAGAAACCTGTAATGTGTCTTAGTTTAAGTAATTAAAGAAATAAGCCTGTATTTTTGTATTTTGTGTATACATGTAACCAAAAAAATCTTCAACTTGGCTAAAACACCAAACTAATTTAGTGATAAAAATTACGTAAAAACAAATAAAGGAAACACAGAAAAAAATAGCCAAGACGCCCACAATCATATCTCCCATTTCCATCACTTCTATTTACCCTCTACCATCACCTTTAACCCCTCACAACTCTCTTGGCCAGAGAGTAGGTGTTCCTTACTAGGTGGCCCGCCTCCCCCCTCAGGAGTGGAATGAAAGCTTAGTTAGACAGAGATAGATAGAAGTGAAAACGTCGGTGGATGCAGAGTGAGTCTCGGCTCACAAGTGGCCACCGCTGGTCTATGGTCCGACAGCTCTGCATAGAGCCGTGCATTTGGGAGACAGAGACAGGCTGGTCCCCACCGTCGGCTGTCCTAAGAATGGTTTTCTGTGGTTTTCCATTATCTTGCACTAAGGCGAATGCCGGGACAGTTTCTAGTATAGGCCACGGTCGCCAACCCTCTCACCTTCTCCGCACATCTTCTCCGATACAAATCTCCCGGTCTGAGAGACGGCGCCACCGTCTAGGAGGCCCGCCTCCCCCTTCAGGGGAGGAATGAAAACATTTTTAGCAGTAGCAATGGGCTAACACCGATTATAGTAGATATCGGCACAGCAGCTAGTTTTAACTAGCCTTCCAGCTCTATATTCGGGAGGTAGAGGGGCTGATCCCAACCGTCGGCTGTCCTGGGAATGGTTTTCCATGGTATTCCATTCTCCTGCACTAAGGCAAATGCCGGGACAGAGCCTTTTATAGGCAACAGCCACTCCCCTCTCATCATCTCCGCACCTCAAATCACCGCAACACATCTCCTGGCCTGAGAGAGAGCGTCAGCCTCTTAGAAGAAGGGGTACGGTATACCGGCGAGTTGGCCGTGCGGTTAGGAGCGCGCAGCTGTGAGCTTGCATCCGGGAGATAGTGGGTTCGAATCCCACTGTCGACAGCCCTGAAGATGGTTTTCCGTGGTTTCCCGTTTTCATACCAGGCAAATGCTGGGGTTGTATCTTAATTAAGGCCACGGCCGCTTCCTTCCCATTCCTAGGTCTTTCCCGCCCCATCGTCGCCACAAGACCTATCTGTGTCGCTGCGACGTAAAGCAAATAGAAAAAATTGGAAGAAGGTCAGGAAGGAGAAGAAGAAGACAGAAAAGAACTAGTATGGAGGATGTCAAGTTTCGAGTGTGCAGTAGAAAAGTACAGTCCGCCAAAAAATGATAAACTTATTGTTTCCTAGTTTTTACAAAATTTACAAAATTTACAAAATTTTTACATAGTAAGAAATTCTCTGCTTGTTTCTTTTCCATTTTACAGGGCAATTTTCGATTGTCTCCGCTGTTCTTAATTGTGAGGATGTCTATAAAAGTGCTAGCAAGGATCTTCAGTGGTACTTAACTCAGAATACAGAAAGAAAGAACTCGAGCTTCATGAAGTGTTGAATGTTCCGCTCTCTGATCAACATTATAAATCACTCAGCGAGACCTCGGCTGTGATGACTTTTGTCTTCCCAGTAAGTGTGCCAATGTAATCTTGGTAGTCTATTTAAATGTTCTAAGAACAGAGTGAGGAAGCTGTCGTCTCCTTGTTGTTTATAGCAGCTATAAAGCAGGGCCGGTTAAAATAAAGAACATCAATCGGTTGAAATATTACGTGACCCTGATACAACTTGATTAAAAGTAATAATAATGTTACTTATTTTAATCCCTCTAACTACTCTTTTTCGGTTTTTGGAGACGCCGAGGTGCCGGAATTTTGTCCCGCAGGAGTCCTTTTATGTACCGGTAAATCTACTGATAGGAGGCTGACGTATTTGAGCACCTTCAAATACCACTGGACTGAGCCAGGATCGAACCTGCCACGTTGGGCTCAGAAGGCCAGTGCTCTGCCGCCTGAACTACTAAGCCCGGCTTGATTCAAAGTATATGAAAATGCTATGAGGAGTGAAATGAGAATAACATATTCTTCTTCTTCTTCCAATTACCTGTGGTCGGCATTTTGTACAGATTGCGTCTTTCTGTGATGGATTGTAATGTAAAGTGAATTAGGTGCGTATTAAGACGAACAAAACTACCGAGCCCTCGAGCAAGACGAATTTATCAGACAAAGTTAAAATATCCGACCCGACCCGGTCGAGAATCAAACCCGCGGCCTCCGGAACCGAAGGCCACTAGGCTGGCCATTCAGTCAAAGAGCCGGACACGAAATTAGAATAATGCTTAAGAGCTTAATTTAGGTTTGTCAATTGTCGTTTTATTTCGGTGTCAATCTACCAGTTACTCGCCGTTACGGGCTGAAGGGACTCGGGTATTGTAATTTTTCCACTATAACCGACGTGTAGAGGAACTACGGTGACCAACTGTTGAAGGAAGGAATGAGAGACAAGACAGTCAAAAAATGGGGACATTCCACAATTTTGGGGGACAGCTACATTTTCAGTTATAATTTTAAAACGAGGAAATTTTTAACATTTTCGAAGCCATTGTGTTCCCAGTTTTCCTCTTTCTTCTCACTGAAGTAACAACATAGAAGTCTGTACTCATTGCTATATTTATTAAATATTTTTATCGAGCTTAACTTTGGTGAATTACTATGTTGTTGGGTTCTTGATTTAGAGCAGTAGAAAGTAACATGTTTTGGGCGTGTAGGTGGATTAGGGACAGACAAATTGAACAGAAATAGCAGGTTAGAGCTACTAATACGATTGTTAATTTATAGACAAACAGAAGAACTGCAATTACTCGCCTTTTTGCTAAGGACTTATAACCACGTTGTTTCATTCAGTCATTGTAAGAATCAAATTTAGGATAATTATTACAGTAGTTATTTTGTACGTAAGGTATCTAAGAAATTTGCTTTGCACCATTTCAACTTCGTTTTCATATAGTTTAAAGCTGCGATTCTAAATGAGCGATGCATATCGGTACGGTAACCTTACTACTGTTATAGAATGTGTGAGGTCAGATTTTACTATTTCTCATCTCCTTGTTACAAAGGAGAATTCGGTAAGAGTAACAATGGTAGGACACAGGAAATACATTTTTTAAATAGTGTCAAATTTCCCTTTGAGAAAATCAAATGATTGGAAACACGGTATGTCTTTCAATAAAGGAAAATCAAATTGATAACGAAGAATTTATTTACAAATAATGAATCGTTTCCGAGAGACGTCTGTGTGGAATTTGTGGTCGACAAGTGTAAGATGCAGTGCATCGAAGGGGGGAATCTAACTCACGCCTTATGAAACTACCACTAATGAAATAATCTAGAATATGACGGGATGAGGTCTCTTCGTCAAAAGAACCTTCTACCGTATCTCAGTCATGGCCATCCATCAGTACTTCACATCACAGCCTGCACGGTTGCTTAGTACCTTTGCGTAACGCATTTCATATCGCTCATTTCGTGACGAAAATTTTCTGATCGTTCCCTTAACATTAGTCGTAGAATGAATTTTTACTGCGCGTAAGATCGTAAACGTCGTGTTCTACTGTACAATGCTCGGTAATGTATTATGTTTCGCTGGGACCAGTATTACGAGATAAGTTATTTGAGAATTCATTTTTAGACCCTCCCCTTAACTACTGTTTAGCCAGCATTAATAAAATCATTTGTATCCTACATATACCTTAAATAGCGATTGTTATTATTCTGTTCCGCCGTTTTCCGTTTTCTTGTGACGAACATACGTTCATACATAGTGTACATACAGACAGACATACATACAGAGAGACAGATAGACAGACATGACAGACATGTAAAAGTTGCATTTACTTCTTATTCTGGAAATGACCGACAAAACAATACCCAATGAATATTGAATTTTCACGACCGCATTGTAATCGAAACAGACTTTCAACGTATTAGGTCGTGTTACGTACATGTAGTACGTGTTGAAGAGATGTTAAGTACAGAACAAAAATGGCCAGCCGGACACCAGTGGGATCCGAACCCACAACCTCCCGATTTCGCGTCGGTTGCTCTACCAATTGAGCTATGGTGGCCTAGGCCATCTTTGTTCTGTTTGAAAGGATCTGAGCTACAGGTCTGGCACTGCTGCTAGCACACTGTAGAGTGCGTTTAAGTCGCCCGTTGTGGGGCATGTCAATGAATATTGAATTTTCACGACCGCAACCGACGCGAAATCGGGAGGTTGTGGGTTCGGATCCCACTGGTGTCCGGCTGGCCATTTTTGTTCTGTACTTAACATCTCTTCAACACGTACTACATGTACGTAACACGACCTAATACGTTGAAAGTCTGTTTCGAAAAACAATACCCATTTGTAAACATTCTGACCAAAGTACAGACCATACTCTGATTCTATTTGTATAGATATTATCTTCCTCTCCATGGTATTAAAATAATTCTATGTTGAGACTAATGAATGGTACTGTCATATGTTTTCCCTTTGCTTTCCCATAAAACATATTCTTCAAACTAAGGAACATTTATCTCCCAAAGTATTCTTGATAAAGAAATACCATTTTGCTGTTTCCACTACAAAAAATAATTGATTTAAATGAAAATCGTTTAACATCCATATTTGGAAATACTGCAATAATTTTAAGGTTCGCAGCTTTTCAAAATAAAGTTGTCTATTATTTATGATTCTCCCACGCTGGTATCTTCATCTTGTCGCGATGTGGGAGCTTGCGTTCCTAAGTGATCCTGAGCAGTGTTGCCAACTTAGCGGATTTTCCGCTAAATTTGGCGGAATTAGAAGACTGTCGGCGGAGAAATATATCATTTAGCGGACAGCGGATTTTTTGGCGGAATTCTAGATTTATTATAGCGGAATTTAGTGTTTTATCCATTTTATGTTTTTTTCTAAATTTTTTACTCCAGTCTATCTCCAAGCTATTCCGTATTTCTTATCAGGAGCTATCAGTCACATGAGGAAAACATGTTATTTGGATTTGATGTTATGAGATCATAAATTTGTAATGCGTGGGGAAAGGGTACTTTTATCCTAGTTGACGAATGACGACAGATAATGAAACTGTGAGAGAGTAGCATTTATATTTATGCTATGAAGGAAGACCATGTAATGAACGGCCTGTTTTGTGTGTGGCCGTTGAGGTAGGGGATTCACTTAGTTTGCACCCGGCACTAAAACGCCTACAAGCTTTAGCTCGCCGGCTCGCAGGCAGGGGTTAATCCCAGTAAAACTCACAGATCAGGTGAGTGCAGCCATTTATTATTATTATTATTATTATTATTATTATTATTATTATTATTATTATTATTATTATTATTATTATTATTATTGCTCTTTTTTGCTAGTGGCTTTACGTCGCACCGACACAGATAGGTCTTACGGCGACGATAGGATAGGACAGGCCTAGGAGTTGGAAGGAAGCTGCCATGCCCATAATTAAGATACATTCCCAGCATTTGCCTGGTGTGAAAATGGGAAATCACGGAAAACCATCTTCAGGGCTGCCTACAGTGGGATTCGAACCCACTATCTCCCGAATGCAAGCTTACAGCCGCGCGCCTCTAACCGCACGACCAACTCGCCCGGTTTGCTCATTTTTATTGCTCATTATTTGAGATCGGATTTCTTGGCGGAATTTTAGCGGATTTTTAGTAGTATTTAGCGGAACTTGAAAATATAAGTTGGCAACACTGATCCTGAGAGCTATGCCGGCGGAAGCATAAGCTCCTGATAGGGCCACCCAAGCCGGACAGGTCAAAGGTGATAGGCCAGACAAAGACGGATACCCTGGTCCTCCAGGTTGGGGGTTGATCATGGGGCTAACAACCCTATATCGGAAAAACAACTCGTTACGAAACTCAAAGACAAGAATAGCCGGACTGATGATAATGGTAAACGACCCACAGGAGGAAATGGAAGATGCAAACGGAAATATGATATGTGATGATGCTTGCTTGTTGTTTTAAGGAGCCTAACATCGAAGGTCATCGGCCCAATATGATATAGCAACCTGGAGTGTACGAACCCTTAATAAACCAGGAGCCCTAAACAGTCTGAAACAAGAAATGGATAAATATAATATTGAAATAGCAGCAATTCAGGAAGTCAGATGGAAAGGAAGTGTTGTTTTTAGAAGATATACAGTTCTGCATAGTGGTGGAGCCAGAGGTACAATAGGTGGCACTGACTTCCTAGTGGATGACAGATATAAGTCAGCGGTTTTGAATTTTAAACCTGTAAATGAAAGAGTATGCACTCTAAGGATGAAGGCCCATTTTTTCAATATCACCCTTGTGTGTATGCACCTACAGAAGAGGCTAAGGAGGAAGAGAAAGATATGTTCTATGGACAATTGGAACAAGAAATAGAATGCATCCCAAGACAGCATGTAAAAGCATACTTGGAGATTTCAACGCTAAAGTGGGTAAAGAAGAAGCCTATAGGGAGACAGTTGGGAAGGAAAGTTTGCATGATGTGTCAAATGATAATGGACAGAGGCTAGTTGATTTTGCCATGGGAAACTCGATGGTGGTGAAGAGTACATGGTTTCAGAGAAAGAATATACGGAAAGCCACTTGGTGTTCACCAGATGGTGTCACCTTGAATCAAATAGACCATTTAGTAATCGATAGGAGACATGCATCTGATGTACTACAAGTTGACAGTTGTAGGGGAGCTGATTGTGATTCGGACCATTACTTGGTACGGGTAAAATACAGGCAACGTGTTGCAACTTACAGATCTGCTAAGAAAGGGAAATCTCCAAGGAGATATATGGTCTCAAAATTGAAAAATATAGAAACTGCGCAGCTATATGAATCCAGGATGGAGAAGAAATTGGAGGCTAAACAACAAAGCTGGGCAGTGGAAAACATCGAAGGAAAGTGGACTTTATTGAGGGAAGCATTGCAGGAAACTGCGGATGTAGTGCTAAGAGTGGAAGTAAAGACTGAAAGGCAAGGATGGTTTGATGATGATTGCAGAAGAGCAACTGAGGAGAGAAACGAAGCAAGGAAGAATATGTTTAGCAGGTAAACAAGAACATATGTAGAAGAATTTTGGAAGAAGAGGAAAGAGGCAGACAGAATTTGTAGGAGAAAGAAGAGAGAGGCAGAGAGGAAATGGATTACAGATTTGGAGGAACAATATGATATGCAAGAAGTACGTAAGTTCTGTGGGAAAATAAAGGACTTACAGAAAGGTTTTCAACCACATGCTGTATTCTGTAGAGATAAAGAAGGAAACATGATTGGGGAAGAGACCGAATTCTTGACCGATAGGCGGAATACTTTAGTGAACTATTGAATGTGGCTGCAGAGACGGTGAGATTGGAGGAAGAGGATGGGCAGCCTTGGCAGGATCCTAGCCTAGATTTAAAACCGGTGCCTGTACCATCTATAGAAGAAGTGAGGACGGCGATTAAGTACTTGAAGAATAATAAGGCTCCAGGAAGTGATAACATGTCAGCTGAGATGATTAAATACGGGGGTGAACAGTTGACGCAACTTGTTCACCAACTAATTGTTGAAGTTTGGGAAACGGAACAAATGCCAGAGCATTGGAGCTTAGCGATTATTTGCCCAAGTCATAAGAAAAAAGATAAAGCAAATTGCGAAAAATATAGAGGTATATCTTTGCTTAGTGTGGTTTATAAGGTCTTAGCCAAGGTTTTGTCTATGAGATTCACTCCACTGGTTGAACAGATACTAGAAGACTACCAAAGTGGCTTTCGACAGGGTAGATCAACAACAGATCACATCTTCACTGTCAGGCAAATAACGGAGAAATGCTATGAATATAACGTGGATGTGCATCAGCTGTTTGTGGATTTTCAGCAGGCTTTTGATAGTGTGAAAAGGAGGAAAATGTATCAAACAATGATGGACATGGAGTTCCCAACTAAATTGATAAGACTGCTACAAATGACCCTAACGGGTACTAAATGCATGCTTAAAATTGAAGGAAATCTTACTAAAGAGTTTGAAGTAAATCAAGGTTTGCGGCAAGGGGATGTGTTATCTACCCTGCTCTTCAATGTGGTTTTGGAGCGTGTGATGAGAAAGGTGGAGGTCAGTAATCCAGGCGGTACGCTGTTCAACCATGTAACGCAGAATCTGGCTTATGCTGAAGATGCTGATATGCTTTCTAGAAGACTGAAAGACCTAGATGAAGGACTGGATAGATTAGAAAAGGAAGGAGGAGAAATGGGCCTAAGAGTGAATAATGCCAAAACTCATTACTCGTTTGCATCTAGGAGGACCATAGTTAGGGAAGACAAGTGCATAAAATTAAATGGGATTAACTACAGGAGATGTGAAAAGTTTAAGTATTTAGGAGTGCTGGTGACAGAAGATAATGGCATGAAAGATGAAATAAAAGCGAGGATTGCTGCAGGCAATAGGGCTTACTTAGCTTTACTGAAAGTGTTTAGATCACGCAGCCTTGGTAGAAGATTAAAGTTGACAGTCTATCGAGCAGTATTACGACCAGTGGTAGCTTATGGCTCTGAAACATGGACAATGACCAAAGTGGATGAAGAACTGTTGAACAGATGGGAGAGGAAAATACTGATAATTTTTTTTAGCGCAGTGAAGGAAGGGGAATTGTGGAGAATAAGGAAAAAGAAGGAATTGGAAGAACCCTATGGACATCCGAGTATCGTAACCGAAATAAAAAGCAACAGATTAAGGTGGTTGGGACACGTGGAGAGAATGCCAGATAATAGAGCTGTCAAGATGATCTATAAAGGAAATCCAGGTGGTATAAGGCGGAGAAGATTTCTTTTCGGTTTTTTGCTACTTGTTTAACGTTCTACTAACACATCGAAGGTTTTCAGCGAAGGAAGGATGGGAAATGGCTAGGACTGAGAAGATAGCGGCCAGACCTTAATTAAAGTACAGCTTGGCGTGAAAAATAGGAAACTACAAAATAACATTTCAGGGTTACCGACGGTGGGGTTCGAACCCACTATCTCCCAAATGCAAGCTCACAGCTGCGCGACCGTAACCGCAACGCCCACTCGCTCGATTTGGTCAGTGGTATTAAAAACATTGTTTAAATAAACTTTTTAATCATGGTTATTGGTTTGCAATCCTATAACTGATCATTTGCCATACATCATTTCCAGATCATCCCGTTATTTGCGACTTCCTTCATTGGTACATAACTCTGGGCCTGGATATAATTTTGAATTTGTTTAAAGGAGATATTTCTAAGCCTTCCTCGTGGAAGTTTTCTTTCAATGAAGCCATATGCCACAGTTCTCTTTAAATTGGAATGGTGCATTGTGTGACCACATCATTCGAGATTGTAGAAAAGATTGATCTCTGTCATTGGTACATAACTCTGTGTCTGGATGCAATTTTGAATTTGTTTAAAGGAGGTATTTCTAAGCCTTCCTCATGGAAGTTTTCTTTCAATGAAGCCATATGCCATTCAAGATTGTAGAAAAGATTAATCTCTGTCATTGGTACATAACCCTGTGCCTGCATGTAATTTTGAATTTATTTAAGGGAGGTATTTCTAAGCCTTCCTCATGGAAGTTTTCTTTCAATGAAGCCATATGCCACAATTCTCTTTAAATTGGAATGGTGCATTGTGTGACCACATCATGCTAAATTGTAGGAAGGATTGATCTCTGTTGGTCCACAGTGTTTTGAGCCCTGGCGTTTGGCATCTTTATCCTCCATGTTACGTTGATCATCTTGCGATAGCACCACGTCTCTAAGGCTTCCAGACTTATTTTTCATTACTAGTGTCCCTGCTTCAGAGGTATACATTGCAACTGTCCATACAAGCGCATGTGGCATTTTCAGTCGGAGGGAAAGACTAAGTCGACTAGCACGAAGTAATCTCCTCTTTTTCATAAAAGAGCAATACGATGTTCAACTTCAGTAGTGCCTGAAATCTGATTTTTTAAAAAATAAGAGCGACAACGTGAAGGTTATATTTCATTTAGGAAAAAGTCACTACAGATGAAGAAGTTTGACTACGTTCTTACATATAGATCCTCTTAAGACGAATGTGCCTTGTTGGATATTAATTACTGTACTTCGAAAATCGCGTGTTTCTGATCAAAGCATTATTGATGGACCTTATATGCAATAGTTTTGTACGCCAAAGCCAATACAACGAAAATCGAACCTTGGAAAGTATACTGGCATTTCTAAATTTCTGTTCCGAGCACTGTAAGGTATTCAGAAATGAACAGAAACAGTAACAGAGAATGTTAAATCTAAAAACAATTTTTCATATATGGAATGCTGCAACAGTGAATGAACGTTTTCAGTCTGCGAGTGTTTACTAAATACAACCGTAATACGAAAATAGGATGATAAAATTCATGCATTTACCTCATCAAAATGTAGAAAAGGCATCTTGTTACCTTAGTTAGCAAATACAGTAGAGCCAATACGCGACACTTACGGATTTAGCCTTGTTAAAATGGGAGACAATTCGACTGTGGCGCTCCTAGTGACTTGACCTGAAAAGTCGCGCTAAATTCAAATATCAATGGAAATGCATATACGAAAATGGATAAATAAATGACGTCTAGAAAGAAAGTATTATTGAGATATTAACTTCGAAGTTGTTCAAGCAATTCTGGATAAATGAATGAAGAATTATTTATTTAAAGACTGAAATTAGACACATAAACAAGATGTGAAATGGGCTGATCTTTCATTTATGCATTACTTTTTTTGCTTTAGCATTCCTGTCTGAACTTTTACGGTTAGATTTGTCTTTTTTCTCATTATATAAGCGTAACGTCCCTTCTTTCTTGTACACCTTATCCAAATCACTTCTGTGACATTTCAAAACCCACAGATCACACCTATTCCACATGAGGCCGTGATCACAGATCACGGTATTGAAGGTTAACTGCTGCACTATACAATAAAATATGCGTATTATATTTTAAACCAGTTAAAATATGGGTCGAGCAGGTCAGAAGATTATGAAGTACTATAAAAATCTCTTTGTCACTGGAAGAATATATATACAAATACAATATTACATTTTCTTGTCACGAGGGTAGCGAAAGAAAGACAGCACATTCTTCTCTACTTCATAGTTACTGCATCCAAACACAGCACATATATTTCTCCTCATGCTGAGAGGAGATATCGAGGAATGACACACGCTACTATTTAATTATGTCAACTCACTGAAAACGCATAAATAACACCAAAAACTTCACACACAAATACACGTGCTCTTATGGCAGAATCAGTAGTTCTCAGGTCAATCCGCTAGAGAGAGCTCTAACAGCTGTCCCTCAATATCTCGCTGAGTGTCGCGTATTGTCTCTACTGTATTTGGTTTTAGTATTGGAAAGCGTGTGGGTGATTTACTGCCTTATACTTGTTTTGAATATCACCACATCTACCCAAATACGCTTAAGGAAGTGGAAAGGATGGTAAATAAACTCCATTGTCAAACAGCAGGAACAGATTAAATTAGACTTGAACTGGTGATATATGGTGGAAAGGCAGGGATGAAGTGGATTCACAGAATAATAATATTAGCATAGAATGTTAATAAAGTATCTTCTGATTGTACACATCTCTCAGCAAGGGACCAGGAAGGTTTGCAACAACTATCGAGGTATTTAATTGATCAATATATCTGGCATTTTAGAAGGGAGGGTGTGATCAATACTTGAGAGTAAGTTCGAGAAAAAGCAATATGGTTTCAGACCAGAGGGGCTGTCAGGACCACATTTTCAGTACGCACCAGGAAACTGAAAAATGCCACGAGAGGAATAGAAAGTTACGTTTATGTTTCGTAGATCTAGAGCGGACATATGGTAGGGTGCCGAGGGAAAAGGTGTTAGCCGTACCGGTACTGAGAGATTATGGGATTGAGGGTAGATTTTTTAGAGCAATCAATTGGGCTTCAGTTATAGGCCTAAGAGTTGGTCTGTTTCTTGGGGGTTAGTCTCTCATAGTCCCTTTATTCAGAATAAGTTTCTTTTCTAGCTTCCTTGCCTTTGACGACTGAATAATTTTTAAAAAGTGGAGTTGGAATAGAAGAAGTGTGTGAGGTGTTGTTCTCCAAATAGAATAAAGGTATGTGGTTTGTCTTATTACATTTAAGATTGATTAATATGTAACTTCCTTCTGAAGTTTCTTATGATTGTACCGGGTGGTACACCTCAACTCCGCACATTTAAAAGACGTGCCTTAAGGAACGCTATCTCTCATAGAAAACGTGAAACAACTAATGCATGAAGTTGGGACATTGACAAGAAGATGTCACCATTGAATTATTGAGTAATGTGTTATTTTGAAGTTGCCTAAACTGACTGTATTTATTTGTTTTGTGTTTGCTTACTTCAAGAAGTTTAAACTTTTCTCCATAGATGTCATTTCAAAAACTGAGGTAATGCACTCTGGTGCAAGGTAAAAGAATTAGTGATTTAAATAAGTTTTGTGTTCTTATGTTTTCTCAACTAAATTAATGTTCATGTATTTTGTTATTTCAAGGTTTGCAACACTTCTTTCTCATTCCGCCAGATTTTAATCTGGCCAATTATGAATTTTCTGTAATTATTTTTCAGCCAATAATAGGTTTCTTGTACCTATTGAAGTCGGCCAATAAAAGTGAGAGGGTGTGTCCGGATTTAGTCCAAAACCCTCTCGAACCGTCCCCTCGGGTATATAAGCTGAGGCTTTTCTGGCTACCTTGTCTTTTGATCGCCGTATTTCTGAGAGTGTGTTTGTTAAGACAGGAGGCGGGGCGCCTCATTCTTCGCCAGGCAGTTCAACAGCCATGGTAATGGCTACCAGTCGTATCTCTCTGTAGCTACCTCCGCAGACTTATACGAGGGGAAGGTTCTAATTTCTAACTATGTAACATCCTGTTTTCTAAAATGTAAACCTTCTTTCGGCTAATGTAAAAATTTCATAAAGTCTTTAATTAGTAAATCGGGGATAGAGAGTGCTTTACCCTCTCGAGTTCCCCTTCAATTTATCTTGAGGTGATTACGATTTTGTAACCGTTTTTCTCCTGTAAATTTCCAAGTAACTTGTTCATTCTAGTCACCTCAGTAGTTTGAGATTAGCCTCTGTATCACCGGACCGCGAGCCCAATTAGGGTTTTATACTTAATTTTCTAGGAGCGCAAGTGTACGCCTCCATTCACTTTGTGTTTGAGCCAGTAACTTAACCTGTTCTTCTTTCCACGAAGGCCCAGTAGTTTGGGTAATAGATACCCCTGTGTAAAATTGTAAATTGTAGGTTGGGCCTGGAGAGGCCAGAAATGTATAAGATTTGTGGTGTAATGTTACCTTAAGTGGGCTGTAAGAAATTGGAAGCGCCGTCTCCTTGGTTAAAGTTGGAGAGCATGTAAGCTCTTTTCTGAAATTGCTAACTTTTCTGTAACATTGAGGGGTGCCTCTGGAAGGCTGTAAAGTTTGTATCGGTTGGAACAGGGTGCTCTGTTTTGGGAGATTTCTCTCCTTGTCTATGCAAATGCTAATTGGCGATATTGTAAAGTTGGAAATGTGGGGGCTTAAAGCCTGAAACTGTTAAATTCCCTATTCTTTGGTTTTTCCAATTCTTGTATCAAGATTGTTATTGTACCTGACCTTTCCTTTCTTCACCTAGTGAAGAAGCTTGTTGTTAGGTTTGCGATTTGAAAAGAAATATAACCTTCATTTTCAAAGATTTAAGTTAATCTTTGATATAGTAGATAGACCCATTCCACCCAGAACCTTCTTTCACCTCTTTCTGCTCCACAAAAACACGGCAACAATGATAATATCCATATAATGAACACAGGAATTGTTCGTTGAAGAAACTAACCGTGATTTACATTTTTCAGCAGAACGGTTTAAAAAAGAGTTTTTCTGTAATGTATTTTTTTGTTATTTTCTATTATTTTTTCCTTTCCTTTCAGGATTTATACTGGAACGGTTGGAAGATCCTCTTCAACGTCAGACTATGCTTAAGATACAAAATTATCCTCTGATGTTTTAGGGTATAAGCAGATAATTTTAGACGCGGCAAATCCTGGTGATCCTTCTGATAAAATCCAAAGTGAATTTACTGGGTCAAGCTGTACTTCTTCCGTGCCTGTTATTAAACTCTACGTACTTCGAAGAATGTGGCAACAATATTTGAACTAATTTGGTTTACGAAGTCTGTGTGTTGCAACTTTTCTGCATCCTCTTGCAGCGGAGTTGTTCCAATTGATTTTTCTTAAATTTCTATCTTAGTTGATAGCGGGACCTGTCCTGTTCTTATCGTTCATGATGCATATCTAAAAGACTTTTGGTGAAGATTCATCTGAATTAGTTGCTTTTTATCATTATTTTGATGGGTGGCCAACCAGGCTGGAGTAATATGAAGGGATTCAAGACGATCTCAAAATTTTCAACAGATGATCTCAAATGATGTGGGAACCTCCGTGTATTTGGTCTGTTTTGATGAAACAACGAATTTTCAAGATAAAAAGGAGCTTCAGGTAATGGTCAGAGTCAGATAGTAGAGGAGAAGTACTTTAAAGACATTTGCAGACATCTATCATCAGGAAAAAATATGTACTAACTCTCCATGGAAAAATTTGCTCTGCCATTAGTAATTCAAACCTACTTGTTCACAAACTAATAATAATAATATAGCCTCAGCTACCGTGTGCAAGCATTTACAGTTTACACCATCTGGCTACTTGCTCATCAAGGTTCGACATTCCGATTTACTCTAAGCTTACTAGATGTCGCAGTAAACCGAATCTCTCCAGGGTGGCATCTATGGCTGAGTTTTTAAATGAATTTTGTCTGGTAAACACGAGATTTGTCACCAGAGATCATTTATAAGCCGACATCCTACGCCATGAAGTGTCGAATGGGCTTTATTCCAGCCTTCGAAAAATCCAAATACCTCTGCCGGGTTTGAACCTGCTGTCTTGGTATCCGGAGGCCAACACCCTACAAGAGGGAGCTACAAATTTATGATGACTGGCTCAGATGGACCAAATGTGAATAAGAAAATTCACATTTCAATGAAGATTTCATTAATGAGATCTCGCAGTTTAGTTGATAGCGGGACCTGTCCTGTTCTTATCGTTCATGATGCATATCTAAAAGACTTTTGGTGAAGATTCATCTGAATTAGTTGCTTTTTATCATTATTTTGATGGGTGGCCAACCAGGCTGGAGTAATATGAAGGGATTCAAGACGATCTCAAAATCCTTCTTGAAACATTCTCAGCCCAGGTGGCTTATACTTCGTCCCACTGCTGACAGATTGTTTTAGTTGCTTGAACAGCGGGGAGGATAATATAATTTTTTCTTAAATTCTTGCCATCAGTAAAAGATCAGACTGTGTCACAGTCTACTTCGTATAAAAAGACGGCCAAACTTTTATGTTATTCAACAATCAAAGCACAATTGCACTTCACTATATCTTCAGCAGAACCTTTTACACGCTTCACCGAAACATTCAAACGAGGTAAACCTTTAATTCATATCCTGTACCCTCAGGTACAAGATCTGTTAGGAAAACGGGATGGACGTGTTTACAAGTCTATTTCCGTTGATAACTTAGATCTAAACGTGTTACTTGATTCAAGAAATATATTGCTCTTGAATGATATTTTTGCTTTAAAATGAACTTTCACATTATCCGGAAAAATAATTTTTGGTTTTCTTGAACAGTGCTAAAGAGCATTATGTTTTCGGATGCAAATATTTGATTGAAAAAGCAATGAAAGATTGTGATTTGATTAAAGCTCTGAAGTGTTTAAACCCCTCCCTTGCGAAAGACCGACAAAGCTATCAAGATATAGTTTCAGTTGCCAAAGAACTGCCTATCCATATGAAAGAGGATGTGCTCGCTGACGAATGGAAGATGTTGCAGATGGAGACGGGGCCAGCTTTCAAAGGAAAGATTGATAGTTATTGGGATAAGAGAACTAATACAGCAAACCAAAAACAATATAAGGAATTGGCAAATTTGAGGCTGAACTGTCTCTATTACATGGGAAGAAAAATTGTATTTCTCTGTCTTCTTTCAGTATGTATGTCCAACCCTTGCCCCATTCCTCTACGGCTATGAAGTGAAATGAATCTTCATAGCGAGTTTTTACGACCGGAAGCCCTTCCTGATTTCAACCTTATCAGAGGAGTTCATGAGATGAGATGAAATGAATTATGTGATATATGAAGGGAGAGGGTGAAATTTGGCACGTAGCCTACTCCTGTCGAATACCACCAAGGGGTCTGCTCAGGGCTTTACATCTCCATCTGACGGACGAATCGCCATCAAACAGGGTCATATGCCCTCACTCTATATGTGCACTGCGGAGAGGTTTGGAATTGAATCCAGGCTTTTGGCACTCAATCTAGTGATTAGAAATTGTATACCACCATCTCCCCTACTCTGCCGACCAACAATCTGATGGTGATTTTTTTTTTTCGATAAGTGGGAGTCGAACCACCAAACCACGGTGTCAGACCGTATAGACTTCAACGCCTTAACGACCATGGCCACCAGGCGGGCTTATCCCGTCTTCTTTCAGTAAGGTAACAACATTTATTTCTTGACATAGCTTTTTATGTATAAGTTGAAAAAAAAACTTTTGCTATACTTGTGTTCCTCGAACATAAGTATTTCATTTAATAAAAAAAACTGCAATATAATCATAATTGAATAAATTAACAGACTATCCACGACCATAAACAAATGAAACCTAGCGTAAAACATCAAATGAAATAGATACTATTCTTTATCATTTGGTAATTTGTGTGTGTATACTTGTACTTACAAATTCATTTTTTTTTTCTGGTCTCCGCCGGCCTTTTATTGGTTGCGGATTACTATATATGTATTATTTGTCACCATTTTCGATGCGGAAACATACGAACACCAAACATTTGACCATGTTGATTTGGCAACCTCGTCTCTTTTGCTGAAATTTTAGTCACTTTTTCCTCTTTTTATGGAGTGGTCTACTACTCCTAGCCCTGCAGTGAGAATTGATGATGATGATGATGATGATGGTGGTGGTGGTGGTGGTGATGATGCTTATCGTTTAAAGGAGCCAAACATCTAGGTCATACGCCCGCAGTGAGAATTGATGGTAGAATGAGTTCTTGGTTCAAGGTACTTACGGGGGTTAGACAAGGCTGAAATCTTTCACCTTTGCTGTTCATTGTGTACATGGATCATCTACTAAAAGGTGCAAAGTGGCAGGAAGGAAGTCAGTTGGTGGAAATGTAGTAAGCAGTTTAGCCCATGCCGACGACATGATTTTAGTGGCAGGCTCTAACTTTGCTGTACGGGAGTGAAAGCTGGGTGGACTCAGGCTACCTTATTCATAATATAGATGTAACAGAAATGAAAGTAGCGAGAAATGATCACTAGAACAAGCAAGTGAGAACAATGACATGTGGGTACTCGGAATGAGAAGATAAAGGCAAAGTTAGGAATGAACACGATTGATGAAGTGGTGTGCGAAAACTGGCTTCAGTGATGGAGTCTTGTTAGGGGATTGGAAGAGGATAGGTTACCTAGGAGAATAATGGACTCGGTCAAGGAGAGTAAGAGAAGCAGAGGGAGACGAGGCGATGAAGTTTAGACTCGTTAGAAGTGTGGAACTAAACGAGACCTCAGATCTTATTACAAATAGAGGTTTGTGGAGGTGTTTAGTAAATTCACAGATGCTTGCAGACTGAACGCTGAAAGGCACAACAGTCTATAATAATAATAATAATAATAATAATAATAATAATACGCGTACGACAGGAACAAACTCACAGAACAGGATTTCCTCAAAAACAATTGCAGGAATTTCTACAAGACGTTCAGTGAGAGTCTATCCAGTTATCAATATCCAAACATATGTATCCATAGATCAGATGGCATACTAGAAACAAACACCAAAGAAAACTGCAAGATCTTAGCAATTTGCTTTACGTCGCACCAACACAGATAGGTCTTATGGTGACGATGGGATAGGAATGGGCCAGGAGTGGGAAGGAAGTGGTCGTGGCCTTAATTAAGGTACAGCCACAGCATTTTCCTGGTAAAATGAAATGGCGTATGGCTTTTAGTGCCGGGAGTGTCCGAGGACAAGTTCGGCTCGCCAGGTGCAGGTCTTTTGATTTGACGTCCGTAGGCGACCTGCGCGTCGTGATGAGGATGAAATGATGATGAAGACGACAAATACACCCAGCCCCCGTGCCAGCGAAATTAGCCAATTAAGGTTAAAATTCCCGACCCTGCCGGGAATCGAACCCGGGACCCCAGTGGCCAAAGGCCAGCACGCTAACCATTTAGCCATGGAGCCGGACTATTTGCCTGGTGTGAAAATGGGAAACCACGGAAACGTATCTTCAGGGCTGCCGAGAGTGGAGTTCGAACCCATTATCTCCCGAATGCAAGCTCACAGCTGCGCGGCCCTAACCACCCGGCCACTTGCTCGGTAAGATCTTAGCAAATTACTTCCAATATCTACTCAATCGTGACCCACCAAAGGAGAAATTGCACTTTGAAAAGTCCAGATTCACATCCACCGACGCTGGAAGAAACAGCGGAGATCAATCGATCTACGGGAGAAGATGACATAGAGATAAACCAGAGTAGAAGAGCTCATCAGAAGACGCACTCCTAATAGAAATCTGGGAAAAAGAAGCGATCTCGCAGGACTGGATGTACGCGTTGATTCATCCATTGCATAAAAAATGTGAAAAAATAGATACGAATAACTACAGAGGTCTATCCCTACTACCCGTTGCTTACAAAGTTATGTCTTAAGGCCCTCCTAAACCGACTAGAGAAACAAACAGATCGTTTGATTGGCCAATATCAAGCTGGTTTTAGGAAAGGACGTTCGTGTGCTGAACAGATATGGAATCTGAAGATGATTCTGAAGATCCATAGCCACCTTCGTGGACCTGAAGAAAGCGTATGACTCTGTGGACAAACAGACCTTGTTCGACACGCTAGAACTTCGAGGGGATATAAAGACCAGATAACTGATTCGTCAGACCCTCACAAACACAAAATCTAAGGTGAAAAATTTTGGGGGGAATTTCCTGACCTTTTGAAGTACACACGATTGTTCGGCAAGGAGGTGGACTTTCTCCTCTTCAACTTGGTTTTTGATGAAGTCATCAGAGAGCAGGAAAAGGGTATCACAGGCATAAATATCGGGACTGCTGGGAACAAAATCGGAGTGAAATGCCTGGCTTTCACACATGACCTAGCGATCATCACTAAGTATGCTATCCAGACATTACACAGAATAGCATCACAGGCAAGGCCTTCAGATATCATTCGAGAAAACCACATACATACATGCAGAATTGTCTTCAGAGGTGAAATAAAGATAAAACTGAAATGGCGTATGGAACAATCTCACAGATATCCTTTTTGTATTCCTTGAAAAAATAATTCTTATTTCGACATTAGACAATTTGTCCGAAGGGCCTCAAAACTTCAGAAGGCATTTCTACCAACATGGGATCACTACAATAAACGTGTAATGTCGCGCAATGCTAAATTGGAACATTACAGAACAGTTGTCCTACCGGAAGCTCTATATGCGTCAGAAACCTTAACTTTAGGAGGACATTCTAAAATTACAGATATTGAAAAACAAGAACGCAAAATTCTTAGGAAAATGTTTCCGCTCTACACAAGAAAATGGAATTTGGATCAAACGGCGAACTGCAGACCTCTATGGTCACACAAATAGTTTCATGGATACTGTACGGAGGAGATATTGGAGGTTCTTGGACACAACCTCATAAGAAGGTTATTCACTTTAATAAATTACCAAAATAGGAGAATAAATTGGTTGGAGGAAACAAGAGGGGACCTGCATGAATTGAACATCAGGGAAGACATTATGAATAATCGCCATGTCTTCAGGGCCTCAGTAAATAAACACACATTTATGGTGGAAACTGGCAGTAGGACTGGTACGAAGCGGTCAGAAGAACGGAAGAGGCAACACAGTGAGTTCATGAAAAGGTTTTGGAAGAATAGGAAGGCGAAAGTCATCAAGCCAGTTAACAAGTTCCAACGCGCATTATGAATGAGCATAAAATAATAATAATAATAATAATAATAATAATAATAATAATAATAATAATAATAATAATAATTTTATGGCCTCAGATAACGTGTGCAAGAAATTATGACTTTATGTCATATAAGCTGCCTGCGTGTCAATTTCGACGTTCCTTTTAACTCTAATAGTTGGTGGAGAGACGGAGTTTTGTAGGGCGATATTTGGCTCAGTTTTAATTCATTTTCTTGAGTAGAGTCCAGTTTTGTCACCAGAGGTTTTTACATGCTGACATCGCACGACATGGAAATGCTGAACGAACCTTTCCCCGCCTTTCAAATGTCCGACCATCCCTGCCGAGTTTGACCCCGCGATCTTGAGATACTCTAGCATTAATTCACAGAGGGAGCTAACAATTTGGATTACAACAAACAAATAGCCGCCGGCCCCGTGGTCTTCTCTTCTCTATTCGTACGAATCGGAAAGAGAAAAGGAAGAGGTCCCACACTCTGAAGGATGAAGGTATCGGGAAAAGAAAGGGGAGTACCCCGAAGAGCGTGACAATGACAGACTCGCTAGATCTCGCAAACCTGATACAGCCGCGGTCGGAAGAGATCAAGAGTTAGCCCAGGGAAGTCGAATGGGAAAAGTGAAAGTAAGGAGCCTGACACAAAGTAAGTGGAAGCAATGGCAGACTCAACTAGGGAACCGCGGTCACCAATCCATGGTCCCAAGCTGTGAACCCCTGGTCGCAGGGGATACCGTGGATGTATTCTACCACCCCCACCCACAAGCGGTGCCAGGTCAGGGATTTTTACTTGAGTCTGAGGGCTGATTCGAGGTCCACTCAGCCTAAGTAATTTTCAATTGGGGAGCTATCTTACGGTGAGACGGCGTTCCCGGTCTAGAAAACCAAGAATAACGGCCGAGAGAAGTCATCGCGCTGACCACGCGTCACTTCGTAATCTGCAGGCCTTCGGATTGAGCAGCGGTTGCTTGGTAGGCCAGGACGTGTTAGGTCTGTAGCACCGCGAGGTGTTATAACCTAATAAGCTGGTCTCCCCTCAGTGTCTGGTGAACCGAAAGTAGGGGAAGAAAGTATTCTAATATATTCTCACTGACCATTCACTCTTGAAACTAGATAATGATAATAATTAATGAAAATCTATAACCTGTTTTCCAGTCAATGACCGGGTCAGGGATGGAATGAATGAAGTCCCCGTCTTGCGGCGAGGATAGGAATTGTGCCAGCTGCCGGGACCTGTCGCACTCCTCTGGGGCAATGATTAATGACTGATAGATGAAATGAAATGATAGTGGAGAGTGTTGCTGGAATGAAAGATGACAGGAAAAACCGAAGTACCCGGAGAAAAACCTGCCCCGCCTCCGCTTTGTCCGGCACACATCTCACATGGAGTGACCGCGATTTGAACCAAGGAACCCAGCGGTGAGAGGCCGACGCGCTGCCGCCTGAGCCACGGAAGCTGGATGATGATGATGATGATGATAATAATAATAATAATAATAATAATAATAATAATAATAATAATAATAATATAATACGTTTGTAAATATCTAAAGAAGTCCAACATCCACGAAGTTCAGACGTTATGACAGGTTAACATTTCGGACCATGATTCAAAATGTGGAAAGGTTTCAAGTCAAAAGAACTACAAAGACGGGAAGAGCCTGGAGGGATGAACAGAAGAAACATCATATGAAGGAGTACTGGAGGAAGAAAAAACTTCAATCAAAGAAAAAATGGCATTGTAACGTGATCCTAAGAGGTCAATTCGCAAATTATTATTATTATTTAAATATATGTGTATGATTAGTCCTTAGCCCGAAGGCTAGTTGGATCCTCAATAGCTCCACCATTAGCTGTCATAGATGGCCTAGGCATCACTGAAGAGTCTTACTAGGGAAATGAAGAGTGAGGTAGTTTCCCGTTGCTTTCCTCACTGAGCCAGCAGTTGTCATTACATATCAGTCTGCCAAGCCCACTGAAATGCACGCACCAACCGATGCTTAGGAGCAACATTTTCACACCATTCATAGGAGGGACTAGCTGCATAAGGATTGGCATTACTAACATCACTCATACCTCTGTCACTTTCATATTGTCAAAGCCAAGGGTAAGACTGAGACAGATCTATGAAAGTAACAAAATTACTCTAGCCCGTACCAGAAGACATAGTGCACTGTAAACACTCGGTCTCTCCAGCAAAAGCACATAATAATAATAATAATAATAATAATAATAATAATAATAATAATAATAATAATAATAATAATAATAATAATACAGTAATAATAATAATAGTAATAATAATAATAATAAAAATTGTATGTGCCAGTAAATCTACCGACACTAATCTGACGTATTTGAGCACCTTCAAATACCACCGGACTGAGCCAGGATCGAACCTGTCAAGTTGGGGTAATAATAATAATAATAATAATAATAATAATAATAATAATAATAATAATAATAATAATAATACTTGCACTTTATAACTAGTCAAGTACAGATAAAGCAAGTAGGGTACTCACATTTAGCGATCCTCTTCTTAGCTTCACGAATCTTAGCTGCAGTGGAAAGATCTACGAAGCGCTCTGGGAGTGCCGTCGTGGGTGGGGTAGGAGTGGTAGTCGTGGTCGTAGCCGGCTTGTAGAGCACAGGACGATACAGGTAGACAGGCTGACCTCGGTGGTGGTTGGTCGTGTTATTGGGTTTACGAATGTATCTGCGAATATAGATAGTCCTGTTGCCGTCTGTCAGTCTAAAGTTGAGAGTCTTCCACACCGGTAGAGGAGGAGATGGCCTTCTAATTTTGTCCTCATTACCCTTCATGTTGGAACGTCTCTTTTCACTGTCCTCGGCAGGAAGACGATAATCTTCTAAATAACGATTGCGAGTAGAATTACGTACCATCCTATTTCCTCCCCGGGAGAAAATATCCGACAATCCTTTAAGAAATGTAGAGTTTCTTCTTCTGCTCTCCGACATTTCCAAATCATCATCATCTTCATCGTCTTCCTCTTCCTCTTCATCTTCGTAGTTCGTGTTGTAGTCCCTATACTTGCCAATATTGTGTTGTAGTAAATGATGACCGTGTGTATCTGCTATGTCTTGGAACTGAGGCACCATCACATTCTTGTAATAAGAACTAGTTCCTTCTCGATATCTTACATGTTCTGGAGGAGCTGTTCTCCACAGTTTTTCAGGAACAATGTAGTGCCCTCTATGATCGTGAATTCTGTCATTCTTAACTTCTGCCAACAACACGGTGTTAATAAACAGAATATTGTACACTCCCTGTATAATCTGCTGAAAACTTACCATTATCAAAGAAATGTTAATGTTCCAAGAAACAATAAAGACTTCAGCGTTAATAATATTGGCCGGTAATGCATGCTGAGGTATACATTTATTACATAACGCGCAAACTTTCCGCAGTTTTCGGAAGATAAGTCTATTACTTGTTACGTTTTATGTATTAGATAGGTCATACATGCTTCCTCCTTTCTAACTTGGAGATGTTCCTGGATTTTGAACTTGTTCACACATAGTTTTCCATTTTAAATCAACAAACTAGTTTACACGATACTGTGTAAGCGACTACGAAGACGGCGACTTCCATTAAGCACTGCGACAACTATCCACTCTCACAGCAGTGACCAGAAGGCCAAGTC
Organism: Anabrus simplex; assembly: GCF_040414725.1. Lineage (NCBI taxonomy): Eukaryota > Metazoa > Arthropoda > Insecta > Orthoptera > Tettigoniidae > Anabrus > Anabrus simplex. The sequence continues at coordinate 640,024,471 of NC_090265.1, read as the reverse complement.
TGGTGTCCTCTCGACCGGTACACACGCAATTTGCTTGACCCCTACCGCTTTCAAGAACCCTTCCACTCTCCCTTACACTAACCCCGACATAGTTTCGTGCCACATGCTTATCAATGAATTGTCAGACACTCAGTCAATCACAATTCTGAAGAAGGACAATAGCATGTCCTCACGAAGAGGAGGACGGAGTAATACGCGATGACACAGCCCATTTCAGTCAAAACAACACGACACACACACAGTCAAATATTGTAATAATCCGTCACGAAGAGCAGTAAACCCTTTACTGTCAGCTGCTCTTCCACCGACTACCTTGCTCCTAGTAACCCCGTTTCGTCGACTATGACGGTCACATACCTAGCCTCATATAATAAGTATCTTCACGCTCCTTAAACATCCGTTCCACCGTCTAACTCCTCGTTTTTTGTATCGAAATCTTCTTCACTCTATACTTATTATCCTATCCTCCCACGTCCTTTTCATATTGACACATCAGCCAGGAAAGAAAAACGTAAAACTTCACAAGAAGCGCAATTATAGAAATGGTTGCTATGTTCTGACTGTATGAGTAATAATTGTGAAATAAACGAATACAGCAGAGGTGGTGGTGGTGGTGGTGGTGGGTATTGTTTTAAGAGGAAGTACAACTGGGCAACCATCCTGCATTAACACTAATCAGAGAGAAAAAATGAAGGGGTGCCATGAAGGTATCGGCCAAAGAAAGGCAAGGACCACGGAAGGCGTAAAAATGAAAAACTCTCTAGGCCTCGGAAACCTAATACCGTCGGGGTCGGAAAAGAACAAGAGTTGACCATGGGTGGTCGGACAGAATAGATGAAAGAGGGGAGCCTGGCGCAAGTAAGTGAAAGCAACGCCAGACTCACCTAGGGGTCCCGTAATTGCTAACCCACGCTCCAAAGATCAGAGCCCCTGGGCCCCCTTTTAGTCACCTCTTACGACATGCAGCGAAAACCGTGTATGTATTCTCCCGCCCCCACTCACTGGGGAAACGGGGCAATTGAATCGATTATTTCAGAAACCAATCAAGCACCAAGTCTGTCATTTTTGAGAAAATGAAGAAAACTGCCTAGCATCAGACAAAATGTTATGGTAGGGGTTTTAATATTTTAGTTTGAAAGTATTATATCTCTTAATACTTTCTAAGGAAAAATATTTTTTGCTTATTAACTTTGCTGTGAAAAATCCGAAAAAAATTCCACTTAACTGGTTTCTGGAATAAACGAGTGTTGCAAACATATTTTTATGGGATGATTCTTGCATTTTGAAAGGATTTTGTCATAAACCCCATATTTATGGACATAGAAAATATTTTAATAGGTTTATACTGCATTGCTGATACAAATATAATTATTAAAAGGATGAAATCAGCAATGCCTGCTCATCATGACAGGAGGTAATCAATCCTCATAAACAAACTCCACAGCACATTCCGTCTCTGTAGTAGGCCATTGTAAAATGCTGTCATAAAAGTGTTGATATTCCATCAGGTATGCTTTTAAGGCATTGAGGTCACGTATCTTCTCGATATTGATCGGCACCTAAAACCAACAATAACAGAGAATAATGTAGGGCTCAGACCAGGTACTTCCTTGTCTGAGTAAGAAATATAACCTTCTCCTTTTACCCTTGCATTAGGAATAATTTTACGTGTGTGAGTTTGTTTGTTTACCACTCCTCGTTTCCTTTAAGATACAGCTTCAGACATATCACTACGATTATAAAAACACTGCACTAAACAAAAGAAATGCTGTTTGAATCAGTTGTTCACAAAACTACGAACATGCGATTTCAGAAACACAACAAAGACAATCAAAACAGCTGAACAGCTGGCTATTCTGCATTCAGAGCAGCAGCACCAACCGGCAGGCTGCGCCACATCACAAAATGTACCAGCAGTTTACTGCAGAAACCGGCCAGGTTGTGTCACTTAACTGGTTTTTGAACCAAATACGAAATTCAACGTAATGCCTGACCATTATAGGATGGCGTTTCTTGACTAGTTTCAGTACCAAAATGTGCGTATACCCTCTTATTCTGCCATTAACTCATTTTTCATTTTTTGGCACTTGACTGCTTTCTGAAATAATCGATACAATTATCGTCTCTTAACATTAATAAGAGGAAAAATGGCAGGGACTGACCCTTCAAACAATGAAGGAAAGAAAAAGGACGGGCTACGAAGGACGTAAAGTGAAAGACATCTCCTAGACCTCGCAAACCTAATATTGTCGGGGTTGGAAGAGAGGACTCGGATAGGAAAGATGAAAGCGAGGAGCCTGGCACAAGCAATTACAAGACTCAGAGGCCCCATAGTCGCTAACTCGCTCTTGCCACCAAGGGGTCTCCTTTCAGTCGCCTCTTACGACAGGCCAGGAATAACGTGGGTGAGTTCCACCACCCTCATCCACTGTGGGAAAACACTAATCAGAAGACAAAAATGAAGAACTTTCATCATCATCATCTGTTTACCCTCCAGGTTCGGTTTTTCCCTCGGACTTAGCGAGGGATCCCACCTCTACCGCCTCAAGGGCAGTGTCCTGGAGCTTCAGACTCTTGGTCGGGGGATACAACTGGGGAGTATGACCAGTACCTCGCCCAGGCGGCCTCACCTGCTATGCTGAACAGGGGCCTTGTGGAGGGATGGGAAGATTGGAAGGGATAGGCAAGGAAGAGGGAAGGAAGCGGCCGTGGCCTTAAGTTAGGTACCATCCCGGCATTCGCCTGGAGGAGAAGTGGGAAACCACGGAAAACCACTTCCAGGATGGCTGAGGTGGGAATCGAACCCACCTCTACTCAGTTGACCTCCCGAGGCTGAGTGGACCCCGTTCCAGCCCTCGTACCACTTTTCAAAATTCGTGGCAGAGCCGGGAATCGAACCCGGGCCTCCGGGGGTGGCAGCTAATCACGTTAACCACTACACCACAGAGGCGGAATGAAGAACTTTACCACTACAAAATGACTGTGGTGTTTACTGATTTAACGATAAGCATAAATAGGCAATCCCCCTGCTGGGTGGGAATGGTAGAATAACACCCACGGTATCTCCTGCCAGTCGTAACAAGAGACTAAAAGTGGCCCTTAGGGGCTTTCAACTTGGGAGTGTGGGTTGACGACCTCGGGGCCCTTAGCTGAGTCCTGGTATTACTTCCACTTACTTGTGTCAAGCTCCTCACTTTCATCTATCCTATACGACCTCTCTTGGTCAACTCTTGTTGTTTTCCGACCCCGACGGTATTAGAGCACTTGAGGCATAGGGAGTCTTTAATTTTCACGCCACCGGACGAGTTAGCCGTGCAGTTAGAGGCGCGTGGCTGAGAGCTTACCTCCGGGAGGTAGTAGGTTCGAATCCCACTGTCGGCAGCCCTGAAGATGGTTTTCCGTGGTTTTACATTTTCACACCAGGCAAATGCTGGGGATGTACCTTGATATTAAGGCCACGGCCGCTTCCTTCCCACTCCTAGCCCTTTCTTGTCCCATCGTCGCCATAAGTCCTATCTGGTTGTGCGACGTAAAGCAACTAGCAAAAAATAACAAGTGAGATCGGATACGATAGATGAAAGTGAGGAGATTGGCACAAGTGGAAGCAATGTCAGGACTCGGCTAAGGGTCTTGTGGTCGTCGACCCACCCTCCCAAGTTAAAAGCTCCTTGGGGCCCTTTTAGTCGCCATTTACGACAGACAGGGGATAGCGTGGATGTTATTCTACCAACCCTACCCACAGGGGGACAAAATGACGGTATCGGCAATGGAAAGGGAAGGACCAAGGTGGGCGTGAGAATGAGAGACACAATAGGAATCGCAAATCTAATACATCGGCATCGGAAGAAAGCAAGAACGAATCAAGGGAGGTCCGATAGGGAAGATGAAAGTGAGGAGTTTTGCACAAGTAAGTAGAAGCTATGATAGATTCGTCTAGGGGCCCCACGGTCGCTAAGTCACATTTCCCCAAGTTGAGAGCCCCATTTAGTCGTTCTTTTGGTACACGGAGGATACGTTAAATGTGGTATATTCCCCCAACCACAGGGGTAGAGAGAATCGAAGCCGGACGGTAAGGTAAAGTGCTAATATAACGCAGACAACGACGTACAAACGCTAACCTCCGAATAGAAAGGGTCTCTTTCAGCGAAATAGCCTCCAGAACTAGAAACATGTTTCTGCTCCATGACGTTGCAATTGAAAGCAGAAAATTTTCGCTGCAGTTTCTTGTTAAGTTTCTTATTTAGCAGTGAGAACGCACTGACTACGCCTATGCGAAGAGAAAATAATAATGAAACGAAAACAAAAGGGGAAAATGTTTATTGTATTTTTTAAAAAATAATAGTTTTCTTGTTGTTTTGCTTGTTGTTTTAATGGGCCTAACATGTAGGTTATCGGCCAACAGTTTTCTTCAAGACTACGAAACATTTTTTATGTCGTTCTGGTTTACCTATGCTGGCATATTGGTTTCGTAGGTTCGGAAGATGTGTAGCGACGGCAGTGGTAGTGATTATTGTTTTAACGAGATACACTACCAAATATTCTGCATATGTTTTTGAGACAGGCTAGATGTGGTGGTGGTGATTATTGTTTTATTTCATTAAATTTTAATTCAGCTTTTTCCCGGTCTAGAAAGCCAAGAATAACAGCTGAGAGGACCCATCATGCTGACAACACGATACCTCGTAATCTGCAGGCCTTCGGACTGAGCAGCGGTCCCTTGGTAGGCCATGGCTTTCTGGAGCTGTTCCGCCATGGAATTTGGTAATAAGCTGTTTCTTTTTCAGATATAATACGTGTCCTTTCTCAGGAAGTTTGTATTTTTAAAAAAATAGTTTCGACAGAGGAAGTATAACTGGGCAGCCATCCTCTCTTAACATTAATCAGCATTAGTCAGAGGGAACGATGGAAGGGGCCCGACCCTTCAAAGAATGAAGGTGTCAGCGAAAGAAGGGAAAGACAATTACAACGTGAGATGGAATATTTGCTAGGTCTCGAAAACCTAATACCATCGGGGTAAGAGTGGTAGTGATGGTGGTGATTATTGTTTTAAGAGGAAGTACAACTGGGCAACCATCCTCTATTAACATTAATCAGAAGGAAAAGATGGAAGGGGCCCGACACTTCGAAAAATGAAGATATCAGCCAAAGAAAGATGTGAACCATGAAGAGCGTGAAAATAAAAGGCTTCTTAGGGCTCGAAAATCTAATAATGCAACGTCAGGGTCGAAAAAGTACAAGAGTTGACCAAGGGAGGTCAGATAGTGTAGGTGAAAGTGAGGAGAAGCAATTCCAAAACTCAGCTAAGAGCCCCGTGGTCGCAACCCACGCTCACTTGTTAAGAGCCCTCTTACAACAGGCAGGGGATACCGTGAATGTTATTCTATAGCACCCCACTCACAGGGGGTGTCGGGGTAAGAAATGTGCAAGAGTCTGATAGGAAAAACAAAAGCGAAGAGCATGGCACAAGTACGTGGAAGCAATGCTAGACTCAGCGGAGAAACAAGGTCTGCAACTCACACTGCCTACTCCCCTTTCTTGGTTGCCTTCTACGGCAGGCAGGGGATACCGTGGATTTATTCTACCTCCCCCAGCCACAGGAGTTTCGGGTCGTAAATGTACAGAAGTTGACCAAAGAAGGTAGGACACGAAAGATGATAGTGATCAGCCATGCAAAAGTGAAGCCATGCCAGACACAGCCAAGGGCCCCGTGGTTTGTGTGCTTGTTTATTTATTTATTTATTTATTTATTTATTTATTTATTTATTTATTTATTTATTTATTTATTTAATGCATTTACAGTATTTATTTTAATGTGAATATACAGGCTGTAAGCCCAATTACATTATTCAATCAATCAATCAATCAATCAATCAATCAATCAATCAATCAATTAATCAATCAATCAATCAATCAATCAATCAAATCATCACTTATCTGCATTAAGGGCAGTCGTCCAGATGGCGGATCCCCTATCTATTGTTTTCCTAGCCTTTACTTAAATTATTGTAAATAATTTGGAAATTTATTAAGCATCTCCTTTGGTAACTTATATTATTCCAATCCCTAACTCCCCTTCCTATAAACGAATATTTGTTCCAATTTTTCCTCCTGAATTCCAACTTTATCTTCAAACTTATTCGTCTACTAAGGTCATTCCATGCCATCTCTCCACTGACAGCTCGGAACATACCACTTAGTCGACCAGCTCGTTTCTTTTCTTCCAAGTCTTCCCAGCCAAACTCTGCAACATTTTCTTAACGTTACTCTTTTGTCAGAAATCACCCTGAAGCACTCATTCAGTGGTAGGCTACATTCAACCTACAAGTAATACAAATTAAATATTTAACATATAAGAAGAAAACAAAACGGAAAACTTACTTCTGTATTGGAGAGAATTGTCACGTACCCCGATGTATGCGGGATTCTCCCAATTTTCCTGGTGAAAAACCAACTCTGGATTAAACCCAGTCGAGGTAGGTAAAAATCCCGATTAGCAAAATTATAATATAATTATAATTTATTCTTTGCTGTTAATTGTCAATTACAGCAGAAGAATGAGAGGCTTTTTTTTTAAGGTGTTGTACAGTCAACATATTTGACGACGATATGAAAACGGTTATCGCGGTCGACGCCGTCTGGCTGTCTGCTCGTCAATTTCGACGTTCCGTTTTAGTCTAGGCCTACTACGTGGGAGAGTAAACCGAATTAATTAATTTTTTCGGGTAAACCCCCAATGTGTCACCAGAGATCTTTTACATGCCGACGTTGTACGACATAGAGTGTCGAATGGACTTTTTTTTGCCCTTCAAAAATCCGACTACCTCTGCCGGGTTTGAGCCTGCTATCCTGGGATATGGAGGCCCACACTCTATCACTGATCCACAGAGGAGGCTTTCGTCCAGTAAAAGCTTGGCAACACTGAAACTTTCTGTAAAATGTGGATTTCTTCAGTCATCAACTGCATATTGGAAATGTACACCTCAACCCATTCTCGAAAACTCTTCATACAAACTACTGTGGGACCAAGAAGTCATAACCGACGTCACGCTTACGCTCTAATCGATAAATCAAAAAGATCCGCATCCCTTATAGAAATTGCTTGTCCAAACACCTCCAATCTGCAAAACAACAATAGCCACAAAGATATCAAAATACACAGAACTGGCAATAGAAATACAACGCCTGTGGAAACTAGAATCAGTCACCACAGTTCCTATAGTAATATCATGTACTGGTGTTATTCCAAAAAGCTTGCACAGCTCTCTGGCCGCATTAAACCTGCATCATCACACATACGTAGAACTACAGAAAGCCACCCTCCTCAGCTTTTGCCACATTGTGAGAAAGTTCCTAGGAACAACTTTTCCTCTGACTCACTCCAAACAGCATTACGTTCCAGGCCGCAGTTCCAGTAATACTGAAGAACAGATTCCCAAAACGGGTACAAACGAAGTTGTCTGAAGTTGTTTGTATTTATTGTATAAATGTATATGTTGTAATTATTTCCGTTGTAAATTGTTACGGAGTATAGTGAATGTGCAGAGGTGAAAGAAGGTGTGGGGGTGAACAGGTCTCAAAATACGAAATTAAAGTTAAGATAAAATTTAACAAGGTTATATTTTCTATTCAAGATTAAGAAATAACAAATAGAACAGGTACTCAGTAGCCGAAACACAATTCGAAAATGTACAATTACAGTGATTACAGGATTTGGGCTCCGAGAGCCAGACACACAATTCTTGAGCTATAAGCCTAACCTTACAATATATAGAATTCAACAAAGGGGCAGAAGACCCCTATCATGCCCAGGAGCACTTGCTCCCAATTACACAGTAAAGCCTCCTCGAGGCGCGCAGAAAACAAAATTTTAGAAAGAGCAACCTGCTCTTAAGTTCGAGCCTATCAAAGGCCACACCAAACTCCACTTTCAAGTTGTCCTCCAAGGACATGAAAACAGGGGTAAAAATACCCAACCTACTGAGGCCTATTAAGTAAAAAAACAGGTCAATTACATGGCCTCTAAAATACCAACTTGAGAGGAGGCGTACTTGCACTCCTAATACACTTTATAGGCCTTTATTGCAAGGGCTCATCAGTAGTATAATAGGGGGATTCTGCCGCCTCCTCCTCCTCCCGCGGCGCGGGAAATTTGAATTTTGGCGGGAGATTTGAATTTGTAAACAAAGCCACGTGCTTTTTGACAGCTGTCATCGACAACAACGCATCGCTAACCTCACTGCTGCCATCTTGACGGGCCTAAACCTCAGTAGTGCCAACTTAACCTAACTAGCGTGAGGTAAACAAAGCCACGTGTTTTTTGACAGCCACGTGCTTTTTGACAGACAACAACGCATCGCTAACCTCAGTACTGCCATCTTGACGGGCCTAAACCTTAGTGGTACCAACTTAACCTCACTAGCGCGAGATAAACAAATCCACGTGCTTTTTGACAGCCACGTGCTTTTTGACAGATTTGTAAACAAAGCCACGTGCTTTTTGACAGCTGTCATCGACAACAACGCATAGCTAACATCAGTACTGCCATCTTGACGGGCCTAAACCTCAGTGGTACCAACTTAACCTAACTAGCGTGAGGTAAACAAAGCCACGTGTTTTTTGACAGCCACGTGCTTTTTGACAGACAACAACGCATCGCTAACCTCAGTACTGCCATCTTGACGGGCCTAAACATCAGTGGTACCAACTTAACCTAACTAGCGCGTGGTAAACAAAGCCACGTGCTTTTTGACAGCCACGTGCTTTTTTGACAGCTGTCATCCGCCATCTTTAAACCACAGAGCGCTGTGCTGCCCTCTTTATCGTAGTAGATGTAAAATTCGTCACCTGTCATCGGCAGTGCTGCCATCTTGGCGGACCTAAACCTTAGTGCTACCAACTTAACCTCACTAGCTCGAGATAAACAAATCCACGTGCTTTTTGACAGCCACGTGCTTTTTGACAGCTGTCATCCGCCATCTTTAATCCATAGAGCACAGTGCTGCCCTCTTTAGCTACTTACCTTTGAAATGTGGTGGCGGATAATTTGAAAAATGCTTTTTGACAGCAGCCATCTTGCATCGCAAACCGCAGTGCTGCCATCTTTAGCTAGATACCTGTGGTGGCAGACAATTCCACGTGACAGCAGCCATCTTTGAGCACAGTGCTACCCCTCTTTGTGGCGGCGGGAAATTCCACGTGCTCTTGTTTGGAAACAAATTCACGTGCTATTTTCTGACAGCTGTCATCCGCCATCTTGCATCACAAACCTCAGTGCTACACTCTTTAGTTGAAATGTGGGGGCGGCAAATTCTAAATGCTCTTGTTTGGAAACAAACCTATGCGCTTTTTTGACAGCTATCATCCGCCATCTTTAATCCAGAGAGCACCGTGCTGCCCTCTATGTCGTGGCGGTAAATTCCACGTGCTTTACAAACCCATGTGCTTTTCTGACAGCTGTCATATGCCATCTTTAATCCAGAGAGAACAGCGCTGCACTCTATGTGGTGGCGGCAAATTCCACGTGCTTTACAAACCCATGTGCTTTTCTGACAGCTGTCATCCACCATCTTTAATCCAGAGAGAACAGTGCTGCACTCTATCTGGTGGCGGCAAATTCTACGTGCTCTTGTTTGGAAACAAACCTATGCGCTTTTCTGACAGCTGTCATCCGCCATCTTTAATCTAGAGAGAACAGTGCTGCACTCTATATGGTGGTGGCAAATTCCACGTGCTCTTGTTTGGAAACAAATTCTACTCGCTCTTCAGCTGTCATCCACCATCTTTAATCAAGAGAGCACCGTGCTGCCCTCTTTGTGGTGGCGGATAATTTGAAAAAAATATTTTCGACAAGCAGCCATCTTTAATCCAGAGTGAACAGTGCTGCTCTCTTTAGCTACTTACCTTTGAGGCGGTTAATTTGAAAAATTCTTTTCGACAGGCAGCCATCTTTAATCCAGAGAGAACAGTGCTGCCCTCTTTAGCTACTTACATTTGAGGCGGTTAATTTGAAAAATTCTATTTAACAAGCTGCCATCTTTAATGAAAAGAGCATCGTGGTGCTATCTTGCGGGTAAATTTTACGTCACAGCTGTCATCCACCATCTTGCATTGCTAACCTTAGTGCTACCCTCTTTAGCTACTTACCTTTGAAAAAAAAATCTATTTGACAAGCTGTCACCCGCCATCTTGCATCGCAAACCTCAGTGCTGCACTCTATGTGGTGGCGGATAATTTGAAAAAATCTTTATGACAAGCAGCCATCTTTAATCCAGAGAGAACAGTGCTGTCATCTTTAGCTACTGCCATCTTACATCGCTTACCACGATGCTGCACTCTTTAGTTGAAATGTGGTGGCGGTAAATTCGAACAAGTTTAATCACGCATCGGGAAAGCTAGAGTAAGCACGTGCTGCAGTGATGACGTCATCATGCATGTTTAGACTTGTCCGTTTTCTTAAGAGTAAGTCGGTGTGAAGGAATGTGGTAGCGGTAAATTCGAACAAGTTTAAACATGCATCGGGAAAGCTAGAGTAAGCAAGTGCTGTTGTGATGACGTCATTGTGCATGTTTAGACCTGATCGTTTTTCTTAAGAGTAAGTCGGTGTAAAGCAATGCAATAAGTACAACATTTTTTGAATGCGATCAAATATTTATTTACAAATGTACTACAACAGTGTTCGTTTTTGCTGCTGATGAGGTTGGTGTGCTTCTTAACAACGTATGCTTCTGAAATGCCTCCTGCAACATTCAAATTAAACAAAGCATTTAGAAATATATTATACTAAGTATGTTATGCTTTACAGAGAAGATCATATACTTCTTACCTTGCTGTTATTCCTTTTCGGAATCATCATCATCATCATCATGAGGTACTAGAGAAAGTTCATTCATACACTGTGTACAGTGTTCAATCCTCGGATTTGGTCCATCCCAATCATCATCACCATTTTCTCCTCGATGCTTGTAATGTCGTTCACAAGTTCTGCATAAAGCTACTTCGATTGACATCTTACTGTGTAGAGGAAGGATGTCCCAAAAATTATGTACGTAAGAGGCAGCGTACGTATATAAAAATCCTGGTGGTAAGTATTGAATAAGATGTTTCGGCATCGACGATCTACGTTTATAGAACATCTTAATAGCCTCACTCACTCGTGAAACATAAATAAGATGTTGCGTATGAGCATGCAAACAGCATGCACATTTACAGTTTTGTTCCATAGCGTACGATGTCGAAGCACACACTAATGAAAATGATAAAGATCTATTCTTATTTATAGTCTCGTAACAATATTCGTTAGCGGATGGTAAGTAACATCACTCATATGAATAATAAGACAATAGGCTGCTGTGTTAGAAGGAATGTTTTCAGATGTTTCAAATTCTAAACGAATATCAACTGGAGATTCTTTTATAGATTCTTCATGATAAGAGCAGTCTATAACTACAATCGGTGCTTTATTTTTAAATTCTTGAGGTGTAAATAGCGGACGATCTTCTTTCTGATAATACGATGATTGAAATTTACAAAACATGTCATAGAGCATCCCAAACTTATTTTTCTCAAAGTTAATGTCGATGTTTTCGTAGGGATACGTAATTCCGTTGAGATATAGTCGAACGTGTCTTAATTTGCAGTGATCAAACAGTGAGCTATCTTTTTCGTGATTGAATTTACGATTAGTTTGAAATCCAAAAATAATGTACAAGGGCTTCTCAGTAAAACGTGATGTTTTAACAGCCCAGCTATGCTTGTTTGTAGGTGGTAACACAGGATATTCATGCAGCTCCCAACTTCTAAAACGTATAGGTAATGGTGTATCATTTTCTACAATCTTGAGCAATCGAGGTTTTTCACGATCAGATAAGGTTACATGTGGAATCCGCCATAGTATACAATGCAGTGTTATTTGTTTACAAATTCAAATCTCCCGCCAAAATTCAAATCTCCCGCCAAAATTCAAATTTCCCGCCAGAATTCAAATTTCCCGCGCCGCGGGAGGAGGCGGCAGAATCCCCCTATTATACTACTCTCATCCCATACTAGAGAGGTGACTTATAGAAGAAAAATGTTTACATTACATTAAGGAAGAAACGGTTGAGAATATAAGTTCACCTCAACGCAATATGAGTGGGCGCTCGAGAGGGTTAAGCACTCTCTATCCCAATATGTAGTTTAAAAGATAGAATTGATACTCGGTGTCTTTACATTTTAGGAGAAAAGTTACATGGTAGAAAGGCTTCGGACCTGCCCCGAGAGTTAAACTGCTGAGCTAGCAAGAAAAGAATTTATTAAACGGCCATTACCTGGTGGCTGAACTGCTGCCCGAAGAAAGAGGCGCTTCCCGCCCCCTGCTACGTACTTTACACACTGATAGATGTTACTGAACTGTCGCGGAGACCCGAAAATCAGCAGTTTATATACCCTCGTGGAAAGTTCGAGGCGTTTCAGGAATGAGAACACCCTCCCACAAGAATTTTATTGGCTAACCACGAAAACCCCTACACTAGATGAGGAAGAAACACATTATTGGTGGAAAATTAATTACAGAAAATTATGATTGGCCAGTTTCAAAACTGGCAGAAAGAAAGGGTTAATATTGCCAACTTACACAATAACTGAAAGAAATTTAACAAAGAACAAACTTATGAATTCAAAATTTCTCCAAAAAACACAGTTCTTTCACTTCGCACTAGGGTGCATAATTGTAGTCCTTCAGTAGTGCCATCTGGAAGAGAATGTCCACACTTCTTACTACAGGCAAAACAAAAATACATCGAAAACGACCCAGTTCAGAAACTTCAAAATTTACAAGTAGTGACATCTTCTAAAAGACTTGAGAATTAACACAGTAGATAAAGTTCAGACTTCCTCCAGTAGAGGAGTTTCAACTGGCGCAAGGTTTGAATTAGCGGCGTGGAGGTGTACCACCCGGTACAGACCTCCCCCCCCCCCCCAAAGTTCCTCCAAGGGGTAACACAGAAGAACATAAACTTTTGTTTCAAAATAAGGTCCAAGTTATGATGTTGATATAGAAGTTAATTGCGGAAGTATTTGCCAACAAGTTTTCTTAAAATGATTGGATCCAGTTTTGAAATTCTTTGATTACTATTGATGTAATGTCTTTGTGCTTGTAGAAGTTGAATTCAGAAGGAAAAACCTTTAATTCTTGAAAGTCGAGAATTTTTTTTTAAGTCCACCAGATATTGTCATTGTATTCAAAAATAGTAGTAATGTTGATATTAAATGTCCATGTAGCTGATTACATATATCCAAGGTTGATTAAGTTAGACGGCCAGACCGGCGGCTACTGCTTGTGTCCAGAGGAGGCCGCTCGGACCCCTCAAGTACCCTGAGATACCGCTCGCCCGCACTATGAGAGGAGTGGAGTTGAAGCACGCCGCGCCCGCGGCGAACATGCAGGTCGCGGGCCCGTTACAGGCTGTGCGCCGCACATCAGCCTCGGCCGGGAGGAGGACTCCGGCTCGACGTACACTGGTTGGCCTCCCTGGAGAAGGGCGGGCCCATACCCTACCTCAGTAGCGGTACGGCGCCGCGCTGCTGCGGGGGCACTGAAACATTAAAGCTCGGCGGCAGAATTTTGTTGGACCAGAATGATTTTAGGGTACATTCATTGTGGTGGAACTGAGGGGCCAGCGGCGTAGAAATATTTATTTCATTTGAAAGCCACTGTGTGTTGTTGGGCAGGAGACGGGAGCGTGGTAATGGCCGTGGTAAGGGCAGGATGGCAGTTTAACTGGTCGGGGAAGGTTTACAATAAATGGTTACACACAAAGGAAACAGATTCCAAGGGCAGAAGGCCTTAAAAGTGAAACCCCTCAAACAAAAATATAACCTTCATATTTCTTTCAAAATTATATGAAGCAAGTTAACACAGAAATTACACCGGTTTCACCTGTGACAGGTGAACCCTAAATATCCTCTCGGTGGCTGGATTGCTTAGCAATAAGGTAACGGGAGTAAGGAAATCGAGAATAGTACACGGCCCATGAAATCTGGGGGCAAGCTTGCCCGCGGGAACAAAATCCTTGACCATCACCTGGTCGCCTACCTTCAAATTGGTGGGTCTCCGTCTACGATCATATCTTTCCCTAACCTTTTCATGAGACACTTTAAGATTGGCTTTAGCCTTCTTCCAAAGATCTTTAATGTTATCGGGATCTATTGTCTCAGGTAGAATGTCACTCAGAGACCAGAGGTTAGAGAGCGGCGTGTTGGGAACACTCTTGAACATCAACGAAGCTGGAGTAAATTTATGTGATTCATGAACAGCCGAGTTCAAAGCAAAAGCTAACCAATGCAGGGACGTGTCCCACCTAGAATGATCTTCATGATGATAGGCAATAAGCGCGGACCTGAGATTACGATTAACCCGTTCAGCCAGAGAAGGTTGAGGGTAATAAGCAGAAGTTGTCACATGAGAGATGGACAGGTCAAAGCAGAATTTACGAAATAGATTAGATGTGAAAGCCTTAGCATTATCAGACACAATATATTGACACGGACCAAAAGAAGTAAAGATTGAATTTAGACAAGTAATGGTGGATTGAGCGGTAGCCAGCTTAGTTGGAAATAACCAGGAAAATCTTGTAAAACCATCTACACATACAAAGATGAACTTGTTGGCATTTCCCTTTGACTGGGGGAAGGGTCCTACATAATCAATGTACAGGCGTTCCATTGGGCGCGAAGCCTGATGAGAAGACAAAAGGCCTACCTTGGTGGACATGGTGGGTTTACTAAGCAAGCAGGATTTACAAGCCTTTACTAGTTCACGGATTTCACCGTCCATACCCTTCCAGATGAACCTTTCACGAATCTTTTCACGAGTTTTAAAGATGCCTAGATGCCCCCTAATGGGGTCTCATGATAGTACTTAAAGATCATAGGTACAATAACAGCTGGAACTACAAACTTTCATCATCTTATCATGCCTCGAAGGGCAACATAAAACACCATTCCTCAGTACATAATGGACAACATGTTCCCCAGAAGAAAGGGTTTCCATTATCGGAGCCAGCGTCGGATCTTCACGTTGATATTTCTCAATGTCCCTAAAGAGCATGGGAGCATCTGTTAAGATGGCATTAACCTCAGATAGTATGGACTCGGGAGGTGATGAACTATCGACCGGTTCATGGGTCTCGACGTCGTTGGAAAACATACGGCTGAGTCCGTCTGCGACAACATTTTCGGTACCTCTGATATGCCTAACATCAAATTGGAAGGCAGAAATTCGGATGGCTCAACGGGCTATACGACCAGTACGACGCGGCCTACCTAAGACCCAGCTTAAGGCTTGATTATCCGTCTCCAGGTCGAATTTGACATGTTCCAGATAGAGACGGAACTTTTCTAAGGCAAATAAGACTGCCAAACCTTCGAGCTCATAGATGGAATACTTGGCTTCTTGAGCCGATAGAGTACTAGATGCATAGGCGATGGGTCGCCTCCCTAGTTCAGTCTCTTGAAGAAGGACTGCAGCTACCGCCGACGACGACGCGTCGGTTTGGACGATGATTTTTTTCGAGAAATCTGGCATAGCAAGGACAGGGGCATTACAGAGAGCTAATTTAAGATCTTCAAAAGCGGCTTGTTGAGAAGGTCCCCACTCAAATATGATGCCTTTCCTACGAAGAAGGTTCAAGGGCGCCGCTCTATTAGCGAAGTTAGGAATAAACTTCCTGAAGAAATTCACCATACCAATGAACCTGGCGATACCTTTGATGTCCTTGGGAGGTTTAAAATCACGGATGGCCTGTGTTCTAGAATGATTGACTGCAACACCATCAGGTGAGACAATATGCCCTAGGAATGACATGGAGGGCTTAGCAAAGGCAACCTTGGACAACTTCACAGTTAACCCGGCCTTACGAAGGCGATTGAGAACTTCTCGCAGATGATCTAGATGTTCTTCAAAAGTCTCCGAAAATACGACGACATCATCAAGATAGTGATACAAGTACTCGAATTTGATGTCGGAGAAGACCCTATCTAGCAGTCTAGTGAGTACAGCTGCTCCCGTGGGGAGCCCGAAAGGCACGCGGTTGTATTCATACAAATTCCAATCCGTGGCAAACCCTGTAAGGTGTTTAGACTCTTCAACTAGGGGAATTTGATTATAAGCCTGATTCAAATCCAAGATGGTGAAGAACTTGGCCTTACGAAACCATGAAAAACAAGAATGAAGGTCAGGAAGGGGCACAGATTGTAACACCACCTTCCGATTGAGAGCCCTATAATCAATGACAGGCCTGAAGCCCCCTTGGGGTTTCGGGACTAGAAAAATAGGTGAAGAATACGCCGACTTAGAGGGCCTAATAATACCATCCTTCAACATTTGATCAATGATTTCTTTCAGAGCCTTCATTTTAGGTGGAGATAGCCTATAAGGTGGAAAACGGACAGGAACCGAATACGTGACCTCAATTTTGTATTCAATAAGGTCAGTAACACCAAGAGTATCGGAGAACACCTCTGGAAACGACTGACACAACTTACGAATACTATCAGCCTGTTCCTCAGGTAGATGTCTAAGGTCTAACAACATCTCATCCTGGGTAGGCGAAATAGATGAACATGATGCAGAATTACATTTCAATAAGGGGATTTTACAATTAGACGCAAATTTGAAAGTGCACGACCTACTCTGAAGATCAAGCACAAGACCAGTGTGAGAAATGAAGTCAGCTCCCAATATAATGGGGCAAGACAAGTGCTTGGCCACAAAGAATTTAACTTTCCAAGTAAATTTAAAAATACGAATTTTGGCTTTTAAGGAACCTAAAATTTCTAATGAAGAAGAATTAGCCGAAACATATTGAACAGGAGATGAGCAATAGTCAGGAAGTTTACAAATAGATTTCAATTTCGAATACCATTGAGCCGAAATAATTGAACAAACACTGCCTGAATCTAAAAGAGCTGTTACAGGTTCATTATTTAACTCAATTTTGAGGAAGGGCACAGGTGCGGGGGAATCCGCCGCAATCCTAAGACATTCTTTGGGGCATTCAAAAGATAAATCTGAAGACTGAGTTTTCCCTGAATTTTCGGCCTGTTTACCAGGGGCTGAGCCTCCGGAAGCTGGGTTAGTGGACTCAGCCGAAGCCACTAGTCACTTTTGATTGTTGTTGGAAGTTGCACCCGAAGTTGAGCAAGAGGGGGTATTAGGGCAGTTCTTAGCAATATGGGAAAACGCGCCGCATTTAAAGCAGCCTTGAGGTGACCCTGCTCCATTCCTTGTCCCACTAGACTTGATTGATGGGCACTTGTTCCGAAGATGATCAGGCGACCCGCAAGCATAACATTTACGGGGGGTGACTGGTCGGCGAGATGGAGGCCGAGGATTACTAAAAGAAGGAGGGGGTTCTTTCGCGACACGCAAGGAATCGGCGTATCTAACTCCTTCAGCCGATACAGCCATAGCTTCAAGCTCAGCGAAAGTTTGTGGACGCGACGCAAAACACAAGTATGATCGGTAAGGTGGTGAAATACCTTCTACAATAACCTGTACAATCTGATCTTCAGGAAAATGAAGAGCAAACACCCTGGTATAGAACTTAATATCTTGGATGAAATCTGCCAAGTTTTCATCCAACCGCTGTACACGATAATAGTACTTCTGAATCAGGGATGACCTCGCACGAGCAGGAATGAAATTTGCAAGAAGGTGTGCATGAAAATCTTCAATAGATGACTGTTCAGCTATTGCTCTAACAATTTTGTCCAAGAGAACACCAATTGCATAGGAATAAATTATCTGCAAAATTTGACACGGAGAAAGAGAAAAAACAAGAGCATGGTCCTGAAACTCAACTAAAAACCGTAAAAATGCAATTACGTCACTGGTAGAGTTAACCGAAAACTTAGAGATACCTCTAAGCAACATAGCTAATGGATGGGGCAAACTGCTGAAACCCGGAGACGTAGTAGGAAGGAGCCTAAGTGGCGGAGAAGCAGATTCGGAAAGTGCATTATTTAACACAAAGGGTGGAATGGGCTTGCGACGATCTGACATATTTTCTGATGGGGCAGATGTACGTTGTGTAGTCGCCTCAGTACTACTTCCTTCCTCTTTCGAGGAATCCTCCCCACTAACAATATTTACTACCATAGGTTGGTCGACTTTAGGGATAGCAGGTCCAGATAACAACTGACTAACTTTACTAGACATTTCGGACAAGTTTTCAGCAAGGGCACTAGCTTCCTTACCCTGAAGGTCATTTAACTTCAGAGACAATAGATCACATACCCTATTATAAAAGTGGTACAACCTAGCCTGTACTCTTTTGAGTTGATTAGGAGATGGATCACTTACTTCAAAAAAAACTAACTACAGATGCTAGCTCAGTAGTATTATTATTGATCGTGGAGAGAGCGTCGTCAATCTCTTTTTCTCCCAAAATCGGGATGGTAATAGGTAAATCAAGGGAATCTTTTAGCTCATTGGAGTCGACTGCAACCGTGCCTCCAGATTGAACATTTCTAAGAGATAGTTCATAAATTAATTCCTCTTTACGCAAATAGAAAGGATGAAGAACCTCGTGAGGGCCGGACATGATGACAGAACAATTTTGAAAAAGGAAAAATAAAAAAATTCCAGCAACAGAGAAAATTGTTAGAGTTCGAATCAAAGCAATGTTTAGCCGTCAAAAGGGGCTAAATTGAGACCCATTCAACCACGCTCTGCTACCACTTGTTACGGAGTATAGTGGATGTGCAGAGGTGAAAGAAGGTGTGGGGGTGAACAGGTCTCAAAATACGAAATTAAAGTTAAGATAAAATTTAACAAGGTTATATTTTCTATTCAAGATTAAGAAATAACAAATAGAACAGGTACTCAGTAGCCGAAACACAATTCGAAAATGTACAATTACAGTGATTACAGGATTTGGGCTCCGAGAGCCAGACACACAATTCTTGAGCTATAAGCCCAGCCTTACAATATATAGAATTCAACAAAGGGGCAGAAGCCCCCTATCATGCCCAGGAGCACTTGCTCCCAATTACACAGTAAAGCCTCCTCGAGACGCGCAGAAAACAAAATTTTAGAAAGAGCAACCTGCTCTTAAGTTCGAGCCTATCAAAGGCCACACCAAACTCCACTTTCAAGTTGTCCTCCAAGGACATGAAAACAGGGGTAAAAATACCTAACCTACTGAGGCCTATTAAGTAAAAAAACAGGTCAATTACATGGCCTCTAAAATACCAACTTGAGAGGAGGCGTACTTGCACTCCTAATACACTTTATATAAAACCTACTTGGCACTAGGCCTTTACTGCAAGGGCTCATCCCATACTAGAGAGGTGACTTATAGAAGAAAAATGTTTACATTACATTAAGGAAGAAACGGTTGAGAAAATAAGTTCACCTCAACGCAATATGAGTGGGAGCTCGAGAGGGTTAAGCACTCTCTATCCCAATATGTAGTTTAAAAGATAGAATTGATACTCGGTGTCTTTACATTTTAGGGGAAAAGTTACATGGTAGAAAGGCTTCGGACCTGCCCCGAGAGTTAAACTGCTGAGCTAGCAAGAAAAGAAGTTATTAAACGGCCATTACCTGGTGGCTGAACTGCTGCCCGAAGAAAGAGGCGCTTCCCGCCCCCTGCTACGTACTTTACACACTGATAGATGTTACTGAACTGTCGCGGAGACCCGAAAATCAGCAGTTTATATACCCTCGTGGAAAGTTCGAGGCGTTTCAGGAATGAGAACACCCTCCCACAAGAATTTTATTGGCTAACCACGAAAACCCCTACACTAGATGAGGAAGAAACACATTATTGGTGGAAAATTAATTACAGAAAATTATGATTGGCCAGTTTCAAAACTGGCAGAAAGAAAGGGTTAATATTGCCAACTTACACAATAACTGAAAGAAATTTAACAAAGAACAAACTTATGAATTCAAAATTTCTCCAAAAAACACAGTTCTTTCACTTCGCACTAGGGTGCATAATTGTAGTCCTTCAGTAGTGCCATCTGGAAGAGAATGTCCACACTTCTTACTACAGACAAAACAAAAATACATCGAAAACGACCCAGTTCAGAAACTTCAAAATTTACAAGTAGTGACATCTTCTAAAAGACTTGAGAATTAACACAGTAGATAAAGTTCAGACTTCCTCCAGTAGAGGAGTTTCAATTGGCGCAAGGTTTGAATTAGCGGCGTGGAGGTGTACCACCCGGTACATAAATATTTGTTGATATATGTACCTGTAGTTTCATAATCAAGAGGGTGACTCCTTGCTTAGGCCGAGTCAGCCCATTATGTAACCGGCACAAGCCGAGCCTTCCTAAATTGACACTAATAATAATAATAATTATAATAATAATAATAATAATAATAATAATAATAATAATAATAATAATTCGTGTGGCTATTATAGCGTAGTGCAGCTCTTGTAAGGCAGACTCTCCGATTAGAGAGGGCGGCATCTACCGTGTATGGGAAACTGCTTGTTATTGTGGTGGAGGATAGTGTTGTGTGTGTAGTGTGTGTTTTCCAGGAATTTGGAGGACAGCACCAAAATCTAGTTCTCCAACCAAAGGAGTTATAAGTTTATGATTAAAATCCCATGATCCGACCACGACCCAAAGGTCCGCATGCCAAGACGCTGACCAGTCAGCCACGGAGCCGGACGGTGAAGGTGGTGGTGGTGGTGGTGGTGGTGGTGGTTATTGTTTTAAGAGGAAGTACAACTAGGCAACCATCCTCTATATAACAATAATCAGATAGAAAAGATAGGAGGGATCCGACACTTCGAAAAAAGAAGTATCGGCAAAGAAAGACAAGGGCAACGAAGGGCATGAAAATAAAAGACTCCCTAGCCCTCGAATGCTGTAATAGCGTTGGGGTTGGAAAAGAACAAGAGTTGACCAAGGGAGCTCAGACAGGAAAGCTGAGAATGAGGAACCTGACACAAGTGGAAGTAATGCCAGCCAGACTCAGCTAGGGGAAACGTGGTCGCCAACCCGCTCTCCCTAGTTCAGAACCCCTGGTCTCCCTTTTAAGTAGTCTATTACGACGGACAGGGGATATCGCGGATTTATCCTACCACCCCCACTCATTGGAGGAGGTATAAAGGGCTGTCGGAAACAACGTGAACAATCTATATCTCACGTCATTGTCATTTTATCAGCTGCTGAAGTTAGCCAATCAGATTGCTTCGCGGGCGAATTCAAATGGGCTTTTTGAAGCGGTGTTGCTAAATCTGCATGTGGCTTGAGAGCACCAATCCAAAGAAAGGACTTCACCAGGGGAAGGATTTGAACACGGGCCCTGAAGCTGACTGGGTCGCGCCATAGCAAGCACGGTACGATGACACCAACTAAAACCCACGATACGTTTGCGTTTGATTTCTCGGCATGGCTCACAAGCCGGTCATAAGCTACATGCAAATTTAGCAACACCGTCTCGCAAAGCCAATTTGAATTCGCCCGCGAAGCGATCTGATTGGCCAACTTCAGCAGCTGATAAAATAACAGCGGTGCAAGATATCAAATTACTTTTTCAAATTATTTATCGGCATGGCGGCTCCTCTAACGCTAATGAACCCAGCTCACGTTGTTTCTGACCATCTTGCTTATGAACACGACTGGTACATACTTTAGTAGGATTATTACGCTTATTACGACACAGATAGGTCTTATGGCGACAATGGGATAGGAAAGGGCTAAGAGTGGGAAGGAAGCGGTAGTGGCCTTAATTAAGGTACAGCCCCAGCATTTTCCTGGTGTGAAAATGGGAAACCACGGAAAACCATTTTCAGGGCTGCCGACATTGCGGTTCGAACCTACTATCTCCCGGATGCAAGCTCACAGCTGTGCGCCCCTACCAGCACGACCAACTCGCCCGGGTCCAATTATCTAGACTGGTTCCATGACTGAGTTTTCAGCGTCTTCCACTCGGTCCTCCGGTCCCCAGTTTCAATTCCCGGTCGGGTCGAGGGATTCTAATCTTAAACCTTTCCAACCCAATTTATTTATAGTGATGGCAGGAGGTATTCTTTCATGAAAAATTATTTAAGTTTGCGTCTTGAGAGCTACAACTATTACATTCATACTTCTCTACGTTAAACTAGTAGCGACGTCATACGGCATTACTGATCAGATTCAACAAAAGTCTTTAAGAGAGTTCTTCGATTGTGGGAAACAGGAATGTAATTTTAAATCAATTAATCGAAATATCCTATGGATAAAATATATTTCCGGCCATGTAGCATGTATATTAGGCAGAAGAGTTTACTGAGATAAAAAACAGAACATGAGGAAACACACAGAACAAATGCCATATGTATTATAAACAAATTAAAGAACAGAAAATGCCAGCAGGAAAATTGTCCTCTTGACATAAAAGTATTCCTCTCCGTAGTTAAGATAAGAATAACGGAACATCATCAGCATTTCCATTTCCGCTTGTCCAGCTCCTGCCAGGTCGGAGTGCTGATGGCACTTCTCCACCGATGCCTCTCCTTTAGGGTTGCCATAAGGTTCAGGATTAAATACGGGACACCAATATCGATAAGTAGGGGCCGATGACCTTAGATGTTAGGCCCCTTTAAACAACAATAGGCGCCGAGTCCACGGGAACACTTGCCCCCATGCATATAGTGGTACGGGGACACAATCGTGTTTTTTCTCCCGTAAAAATATTTGATATATTCATCCTTACCCCCGTTCTCAAGACCAAACGTTGGCGCCTATGGTTCCAACGAGCGTATTTGGGTAATTCCATGTGAACTATCCCATCCATTACCAAAAATATGGCGTATATATTACGTATTTTGGAGTATGTGTAACTTGATATTATCAAACGCCGTTCAAAACCCAACTGCATTGTAGACGATTCGTCAGAAGCTAACGTTCTACTAGCAGTTCTACTAGCAGTACTAGCAGTACGGTTGACGAGCGCTCGGCGGTGATTATCAGACTGAGTGTTCCATCTGAACTACTGAACTACACTCTCCTGGCATCTGGGAGCGTACGGTGAACTACTGAGCCGCCAGCAGAATTATCCATCGAGTCAAAGCCTACTAGATTCTAGCGTAGGCAACGATCGAGTACGACAATATTTGGTTGTTGTTTTGTTTCTGGTAGTGTTTTGAGATCGGTGGAAGTAGACTCTTGAACCTGGTCTCAAATATAGGTGGGCCGGCGTAAGGTTGCACATGACAGCTGCGCACAATATTGGTCACACTGCAATGACGCACGAAGCGATGTTGCCGCCGTAACAACAGCTGATTGCACGACACATGCGTTTTTAAAAACATGGGAGAAATGTTTTTAATGTCATCGCGATGATACACATTACAAATGAAATCTGCCGACAAAAATTGAACTTTCAACTCACCGATTATTCATCACACAAAATTATACGAGATAAATATACTACGAAGTTCTTACTATCGCGATGTTAGAAAACACGGAAGAAATCGGCCGACAAGGAACTCACTTCATATACACCTTCACCAATAAATGTTAGAATAATATACACCGGTGCTAACACAAAATGTTTCAAGTAAATTCTATAAAATTTACGAAAATTCAGAAACCTTATTTTCATACCTGATTCACAAAGGCAGAGGCTCGATACCCTCCAGTTCACTTCCATCACTACCGTCGCCTTCGTTGTTACTATCATCATCGTCTAGGAAGATCATCAACTCCTGAGAGTCACTGATGATGCCATGTATTGCCATTGCCGAATTAATGAATGCTGCGACATGGCTAAATTTCTTCCTGCACAAAGCCGCATCCATTCGAGCAATACTCTCCCGGAACAGTCCTTCCACTTCAGTAACTGTGAAGGACGTGTTATAAGTGCGTACGTAATGTTTTACTTCACCGAGGTTGAAGTGACAGTGGTACGGCGGCAACCTAATAACCTCGTGCCCTTGTTCCTTCGCTACCTCGTCGACTATTTTTTTCTTTTTTTGCTATTTGCTTTACATCGCACCGACACAGATAGGTTTTATAGCGACGATGGGACAGGAAAGGCCTAGGAATGGGAAGGAAGCGACCGTTGTCTTAATTAAGGTACACCCCCAGCATTTGCCTGGAGTGCCTATAGTATTAAAAAAACTCAATCAATAAGGAGAAAAGACAGGCGAGATAACGCTGATTTTTTGACCCCGGTTAAGTTTGTGGCCAACCGGCTACAAATTCTACTTGAATTGTGGTTTGTTTAATATCTTATGTTTACTTCAAAAAAATTGAAAAATTGAAAGTACCCTGCATGATGATCTCTGCATGAAGGCCTTTTTCTACGGAGGCCCTATCTACAACATGCTCAAGATATTTCGGTAGGACTGAATAATTTAAAAGATTTAAATTGCGAGAATGTTTTAATCTACTGTTATGAAGAGGATTTTTTTGAGAGCCTTCAATCTGGCGTTAATGGGGTGTATTTATTGTAACAGGACTCAGATTTCTTATGTGCATTGTAAATTTTTAATTTCAAAACCTTTCTTGTAACACTCAGTTAAGTGTTATTTTATGGATCACTGATGAAAATCGGAAGTTGGAGTTGTTTGGACGATGACTATCTAACAAGAATTTGGAAGCCATGTTTTTATCGTGTCACGTGACCCGTTTCTATGGGTGACACTCGTAAACAAATGTGTGTTCCTTGTTATTGCCGGAAAACAGATGATTGCTGGTGATTGTATCATGTTGGTTCGGTATGACGAGACGTATTGCGCTCTAATTTAAGTTGATCTCGACTGTATTCTAACCTCTAAATTGAAATACGTCCTCCTTTTTCTTATGATTTGATTTTATTGAGTAGTTTCTTCTCCTTTCACCTAAAACTTGATAACATTAATTTTCGGTTCGGTTATTTCACTGGATTCATACTAGAAGTTTCGGAGAAACAAGTCTCAACTTACTGTTGGTTATTTCATTGCGACTCAACCAATTTAGTGATTGATAATTTTTCCTTTTTTTCAAAAGTTGCGATCCTAAAGATTGTTTTCTACATTTTCAAAGGGTCGACCCAGCTTATATTATCTTTCCTTTAAAGTAATAATCATTCTCCTCTATTTGTTTAATCATCGTATAGTAAGCCCAAATTATTATTATTGTTCACTTAAATTGAAATATTGATTCATTAAATTTTTAAAAATTTTAATTGACCTTTTCCTTTATAGTCGGTACATTATCTTGTTTTGATTCACATAGCCTCTGTGCCCAGTTATTTTGTTTTTCACGCTCCTTCTTTGGACCTATGAGGTAAGTATTGTCTCTGTTGTTTACTTGAACGGTCCAGTGTTGTCCAACTGCTATCTTTTGGGAAGGTTCTGTAGACATCAAGGTAGAGTTAGGCCTTATACTGTGGTGTTGTTACAAAACACACTTGTTATGATGTTAATGTTAAACATCAAATAGAGAAAGAATAAGAACTCATTCTTTAAGTAAAATACCTACTTTACAGACCACTATAAAATTATATAATATTCAATGTTATTTGCATAGATTTCTAAGTAACAGATGAGACATTCACTTTGAAAAGCATTTTAGCAAAATTTTAAATAATTTACTCTGATTTTTTAAATTCAGAACATTTAGGGATTTTTAAAAATTCAGTCAGGACGTCGGGACACATGCTCTAATTCAGAACAATCCCGCTTTTTCAGGACGTGTGGCAACCCTACTCTCCTTCCACCACTCCCCTTCATTAATTGTATTCTAGTTCAGTCTTCTTTTTCTTATACTGTTCTTGACAGAGTCCATCCATCTTGCTCTGGAGCCCCCTCTTGCCCTCTTTCCTCTATCTTAGCCTCCAATACTTGTTTTGGTATCCTTCCTTCTCCATACTCATAACATGTCCAAACCATCTCAATTAATTCTTCTCCATCCTATCACTCAGTTTTCTTGCCTCTAACTCTTTTCTGACCTCAGCATTTCGTACTCTGTCTCTCCTTGTCTCCCCTACCATAACTCCTCAGGTACGTCATCTCACTGCCCTTAATTCCTCTCATTTTTTGCTGTCAAAGACCAAGTCTCTGACGCATACGTTAATATAGGTATAACTGAACAGATTTATACAAAATATTTCCTTTCCATTCTGATCAAATTCGAAGCGAAACACAAATTAAAATTAATTAAAAAATTAAAATTAAAAAATTAATTAAAATTAAAGATCTCCCGGAAAAAGAATGTGACCAACATATTTTTGAAAAGTGAGATTTGAGTTGAAATAGTGAAGCGTTATTAAGCAAAATACTAATTAGGTGATTTGGACAATCTACTGTCTACGCAACATATGTTAAAATGCGTCTCTTTTCGGCACTAGTAATATTTGGTGAATAATTGCATTCTGCTATTGGACCGTATATTTACGGCCTGGGGCCTGTAAACTGAGCTGAGACTCGAATTCAACACCATTTGAAATATTGGATGAGTAAACTTTGTATATGGTGGACTTGGCTTATTTTAATGCATGAGCGCTCTGAACTGTTAGCCTATTGGTCATCTATTCTGTCTAAATGTGGCAATTGTGACTTTTCGTCACATAGTTTTCTGTATGGTAGTGCCTCTACAGGGTATAATTGTACGGTGGACAGCTACACGGACTTCTACGCCATCTATGAGAGTACATAGCAATTACAGTTTGTGTTTTGGCGGTCTCCGCCAGAGCATGTAGCGGTGTTAGACTGTGTCGCGCCATGTGGCGAAGTGTAGAGTGTATCAATCGGCTGTTGGAACTGCGCGAGAAGTAGACGCTGATGGCCATGTCTAACGGCTGTGCTGGTACTAAAATAATTATGACGGAATCGGTCGGTATTGGGTAATTAAGGAGAGTATACTTCGCCAAGCGAGGAGAACAAAACGTGTTGTACTGTATCTTAAGTACATTAGAGTTTATTATGTAAAGTTTTTTTTTTTTACTTGTCAGTGCCGTAGTAATTAGGTGAGACACGAGGAGGTTACCTGAGCATAATTGGTCACCATGAATGTACGCCTTTAGGATTTATTACTGTATATAACTCTCTTGGTGTGTGTTACTGTAGTCTACGTGTGTATTTATTGTAGTTGAATTTATGTCACTGTTTGGTGATGGCGTTCATACTTGAAGTGTGTGCTGTATATAAGGGCGAAGTGCATTGTTTGCTCTAGGTAACCGTCTAAATTCTTTGTTGTTTTTTCTAAATTTTGTGTTTCCCTTTGTTTATTGTTATATCTGGTGTAACTGCGTGTGTTTTCCCTGAGTTTTTTTATACATGTGCAGTTTCTATTGGTAAATTTAATATTCATTCCTGTTATTGCTGTGTTTATGTGGTGCACAATTTCGTCTTTTCTTTGATATTGTGATTCTCATATTGTTTTTGTGCATCGTTTCGTGTGTTTCGGCATCCTGTTACCCGTGTTCCAACCTAAGTACTACGTTTGCACTAAACACCACCCTTTTTAAAAAAATATATTATTATTAGTATGATATTTCGAAGATTTTATTATTTGCTTGATTCGTATAGTTAGGAATTAGGATTGTATATTTCTGCATTACTGCGGGTGGTTTTATTTCATTATTGCTTTATGAGATGAGGATATCCACATTAATTTCAAAGTGCTTATGTTGGTTCATCACCAGGTGTAAAAGATCATTTAAATAAAGGCCATAGACGAAATCACATCTATATTTTGAAATATTTTCTTGTGAACCCATGACCTTTGTGCCCTAAGAACATTAGGCATAATGTAACAATTAAACTAAAAAGTTGGATTCTTGATAGCATGGATTTGACACGTGACGAGGGGGTGATTACCTTCGGTCCCACGCTCTGGGGTACGTGACGTCAACCACACGTGTCGACGGCGGAAGAATCTCAAGTCATTTTTATGAACTATTTCAAAGCGCGTGTACATGGCGTGACCACGCCAAGTCAAAAAAATATAGTGCCTATCAAAGGAGGTCAATCATCTCACAAATCGAACCCGTAAAAATTTTAAATGTCCATGAACACTACCGCCAGAAATGTAGCAAGCATGTAGTCACTTTCAAAACTCTTGAAATTACAGTTTAGGTAAGTCAGAAAATTTACAGAAAATTTCTTGGCGGCAAAGGGAGAGATCCGAAGAGAGGGGGTATCTGCTATAAATATGAAGGGACGCCATGACGAAGCTTCCTTCCTTCTCCGGCATTTGTGATACAAAGCGGACGAAAAATTGTTGAGCTGCTCTGCGAAAGCAAACCAACGAAAGTAGACTGAGTTCAACTGCAGATTTTAGCCATTGCGGCTAAGTCTTGACTCCATGAGGAGATAGTTTTCTTGAGTGAAATAATTGTACCAGATAGGACGGTCAAAGTACTGAATAAATTCTAATGTGATTAAGTAATTCGTGTGCGGAAATAATTATAGTCCATCGTGTGCGTTCAAGCAAACAAGTGAAGGGTATTTTCTTTCTTTTTATGCTTTATTCCAGGAAACCTGAAGAAATAATAAGAAAATTGTGAAGCCATGAATGTAAAAATGGCTAAATAAAATGCCAGGGTCACAGGTGAGCCCTAAGACGAATACTGGCATGAAGACATGAGGTAGGTGACTTTCCATCTTACTACCTCTTATATCCTGTCTCGTGATTTCTTAAAGTGTATTTGAATGGGGATATACGACGCAGTGGTCACCCTACTAAGTTTTGTAAATGTGAGAGTACGACTAAAAGAGTCATTTGTTTTATTTTCCACTTGGATAAAATTTTGAAGTCTTGCGGGTGCCGTATAGTGTTGTAAAAAGTTATTGAATAGGGTTCCGAAGTGATATCACGTCCAATGTAGATCGTCATCCGTGTGAGTGTACTGTCTATATTTTGTGATGTCAAATTAAGATGTTCATTCGACGTAAAATTCTTCTGTCTGCAATTTGACGTTAATAATAATAATAATCCATGGTCACTCATTTTCAATCGAGTGGAAGCGCGCTGTCGGATGAGAACCTAGGGTGATGAATTTGGTCACGGAGAGAAACGTTTTTATTTAATGCCCATTTTAAACTGTGTCTGACTGACAATAAAAGATCTAGTAGAATGTTTCAGTCATTTCTCGTAAAAATCAAGTTATTAAATACGATATCATTTATGCGAAGTTATTCATGATTAATGCATTGTGCGATATTAGACGTCGGGATTTCTAGTGGGGATTTTATTCCTGTTCTTGGTCGATGATAATTGTGGAGCTGGGAAACAGAGGTTAGTTTTGTGAATCAGGTTGGACCTGTCATTGAAGCCGGGACATGGAAGCCCGAGGAATGTTTTATATGAGTTGAGATGAGATGTGCGAATCAGGTTAGAGTCCTGTCATTTGAAGCCGGGACATGATAGCCCGAGGAATATTTTATAATGTTGAGAATGGAAATAAATTCATAGAAATCCCAAGCGGTATAAATTGGCGACGCGTATAATTAGTGTGGGCATCTTGAAGCATAATCTGTGCATTTTGTTGGTTAGAATATCGTATTTGTTTAATTAGGTCGGCAGAGTTTAAAGGGAGCATTTTGAGAAGTCATTCAACTGTGAATGAATAAACCAGGTGTTTCCTGTAACTGCCAAGCGAGCTTGGGGGGATGAGAGACCTCAGCTATGATAGCGGGAAAGGAGTGGACTTGAGATTGTACTGTAATTCTCGGCCAGGGGAAACGTTAAAATGCTGGATTTAGTTGAAATTCATAGCCGGTAATGATCTAAGTATTGTGAAATACTGTAATTGGGGATGTAATGAACGTTTGAAATCACGAACTTTGAGTATAAGGAACAGAGTAACCCAATTTCAGGGTTGTCCAGAATATAGAGCGATGGTCGTTGATGATCGATTTGTCTGTGAGGGGTGTGCAAAATTCATAATGGTAATGACGAGATATGACATCGTAATTATATGGCGAGTTGTTTGGTTTGTGCGTAGATTATTAGGATATCCAAGTGTTAATAACGGTTAGGACTAGATTAGATTTTTAAGCATGATATCACGAGATAGGATATATATAGCTGGACATGAATTATGTAAAATTCTTTTCCAGCCAGATAAACATCGCAATATTGAACTCACATCACAGCTGCGTAGAAATTTGTGAAGAAACCAGAGTCCGCGGAGATAAAATTTGTTGTTCGTTAATCTTTCGTTAAATCATTTAAATTTATTTAATTATTAAATTCAATGAAACCGCATTTGAAATAACTTTAATCAAGCGAATAACTTGGAGATGCATTCTGGAAATTTTAGTTTGTTTTCTGGGGAATATTAACATGTAAAGTAACGATTAAGGGGACATATCCGAAGGAAATGGATTTTTACTGCCACAAAGTTTGTGAGCATTGCTATTGTTGTAATTATTGAACTTTGATTGATTGAGCAGTGAATGTGCTGGGGATAGTAAAGTGGAACTTTGGTCATCAACCGATGTAACTTAATTGTGTTTAGCCTTCAGCCTAGAAACTTGGATGGTCAGGGGGTCATCAACCTCAGTGACTTAGATTAGGGCCATATGCCATCGTAGCATCATTTCCTTGCGGTCATCATCCACAATGACTTTAAAGTAACTTAGAAGATTAGATGTCGGTCCATGACATAGACGCAGGTCACATCGATTCAATTAAGGGTCCATGCCGTAGAACCACTGTGTGGCACACACCGATTGGACGGCCTTAATTATACTCAGAGTCCAGAGTTCGTGTTACGAGGGCTGGACCATAACGAATCACTATGATGGTACATGTGGTCTCACATGGAAGCCGAATTTAAGGATTTCCAGACTTTCCTTTCTTAAATGATTAATCATTGAGACAATGGTTTCTAGTATGAATGCCCGTCAGGCAGTTACGTTAAAGTCTCACACCAGTGTTCTGACGTTTATGTAAAAGTGATTGTGGTGCCCAGTGGACACAATGGACTTCTCTGATACTGTTGACATACCATGATGCTTCAGAATTTTCCTGAATAAATAGGAATCTTTTAAATAGACCTTTCATTCCAGTAGATAGATTAGAATTACTGAACCCTACCTTTACCTCAGCAAGTGACGAAGAACCCGAAACGACCCAAGAGACAGATCTCATGAACTTTGCTGATGGGTAAGAAAGGTAGGTATCCCTCAATATGGACCTAAAGGGTTCACTTGACATGTTTATTTTGATGATTACACTAATGTTATTTGCTATCATTTGTGTTCCAAGTGCATGTAGACTACAGGATTTCTCTTCTAGTAAGTACAAATGTAAGACATACTTGCAGATTATTTCCCATTGTATTACTTCCAGTACCGGTACATGCATTATTTTTAAAACCTTAAGTTAAAAAAATAAAATATTGTTTTTCATAGATGAACTCATCAAGTTTACCCCCAAAATATATTTCCTCTCTCCCGAAAAATGACTGATGTGTTGGTATTTATGAACTTGATCATGATGACTACTAATGGTCCGTATTGACTTAATTATAACAGTTCATTGTATCCAGAGTCCGACTAGTTGGCTGAATGGTCAGCGTACTGGCCTTCGGTTCAGAGGGTCCCGGGTTTGATTCCCGACCGGGTCGGTTAACTCAATGGCTCGGGGCTGGGTGTTTGTGCTGTCCCCAACATTACTGCAACCCCCACACCACACATAACACTATCCTCCACCACAATAACACGCAGTTACCTACAAATGGCAGATACCGCCCACCCTCATGCGAGGGTCTGCCTTACAAGCGCTGCACCCGACTAGGAATAGCAACACAAAATAATAATAATAATAATAATAATAATAATAATAATAATAATAATAATAATAATAATAATAATAATAATAATAATAATAATAATAATAATAATAATAATAATAATAATAATAATAATAATAATTATATTCTTCTTCTTCTTGCGTTCCGGCCTTCTAAGGACCACGTTACAATTTCAATTGTTCCTCCTTAGTTCTTTCCTTTTCTTCCAGTATTCTTTCATTGTTTCACTGTGTTTCTTTTTCCTGTCTTCAGTCCACTTTGTGCCTGTTTTCTTTTCCTTCCTCCCTTGGAATCCTTCCATTTGTAAGACTTTCTTCCTAAAAATCTTTCTTTCCAATAATTCTTCTTCTCGTATGTTGTTCCTTTCCAGGTCTTTCTTGACTTCTTGAATCCAGGTGGTAGTTGATTTCTTTTCCCAAAGGTACTTGAAGATTCGTTTAGTTAGTCTATTGTCATCCATTCTGTAAATGTGTCCAAGAAATAGCAATCTCCTTTTTCTTATTGTTTCTGATATGTTTTCTACGTTCTGGTAAATTTCATTGTTACTTCTTAATTTCCAAAACTCTGCAATTCTTGGAGGACCTAATATTTTCCTTATAATTCTTCTTTCTAATATTTCTAATTTATCAAGCTTGTAGTTCAGTGCTAGACATTCGCTGGCATAAAGGCATTCTGGTTTCACTACTGTGTTGTAGTGCTTTATTTTAAGTTTCCTTGATAAGCACTTTTTGTTGTAAGTATTCTTAGTTATACCGTATGCTCTTTCCATCTTTTGTATCCTCTCCTCTATAGCAGATTTTTCTAAACCATTTTCTTGAATTGTCTCACCCAAATATTTGAATTTCTTTACCTTTTCTATTCGACCAATATCCGTTGCTAAAAACTTTGGGGCACTTTTTATATTCGTCAAAAATTTTGTTTTCTCGGCAGAGATTCTCAAGCCTGTCATGTTGGCTGTCTTTTCAAGGAGATTGACTTGCATTGCTGCATCTGTAAGGCTTTCTGAAAGTATGGCAAAGTCATCTGCAAATGCTAGGCAATTTATTGCAACACCTTTGCTCTTCTTCCCCAGCATGAGTGGCAATATTTTATATTCTTTCAGTTTTTCATTCCAAATTCTTACAATTTTCTCCATGACACAATTGAAAAGGAGTGGAGATAGACCATCGCCCTGCCTGACACCTGTATTTATTTTGAAAGGTCGAGATACTTCACCCATAAATTTTACTTTCGAGATAGTGTCTGTAAGTGTTTCACGAATTAGGTTTGCCAATTTAGTTTTAACTCCAAATTCACGGATTACTTTATCTAGGGTTTCCCTATCAACAGAGTCAAAGGCTTTTTTAAAGTCAATAAATGTTACAACTATGTCTTTGGAGTTTATTAATCTGTGTCGAATTATAGATTTCAGGTTGAAAATCTGTTCGGAGCAAGATCTTCCTTCTCTAAATCCACCTTGATATTCACCCAATTGACTGTCCAGTGTCGATTTTACTCTATTTAGTATTATTATTATTTATTTATTATTATTATTATTATTATTATTATTATTATTATTATTATTATCATTATTATTATTATTATTATTATTATTATTATTATTATTATTATTATTATTATTATCATTATTATTATTATTATTATTATTATAATATAATTCGCTGGGGCCATCAAGGACCACGTTAAGTCTTGTTGCATTTGACACTGAACTTGGCCTTCTTTAGAGCCCAAATTTCCCTCATTCTTTGTGAGTGGGCCTGCTTACGCTCCTCTGTCCAAGGGGCACCGTGTCTTCTCTTCGGTTGCTCGTCTCGGTTTAGCCCGTTCGTCAATATTTTCTTGCGGAAGAGATCTCTGTTAAGGGCGTCTTCAGCTGAGATATGTAGCATTTGCAGGTCTTCTTTGGTATTTCTAAACCAGGGAATTGTGGTTTTGGGGTTTGAATCAAAAAAGTGAAATATTTCTTTAGTTAACTTTCTTTCGTCCATTCTTTTCAGATGACCGTAAAATCGTGCCGGTCTTTTTCTGATTTTGTCGGTAATTTTCTCTATGTTGCTGTAGACTTCCTTGTTGGATCTCTTTTGATGGATTCCATTTCTGTACTTTGATCCCAAGATTCCTCTCACAATTTTGCGTTCTCTTTTCTCCAGTTCTTCAAGGAGTCCTTTGTTGGCATTTAGAGACAGGGTTTCGGCTGCATATAGAACTACTGGCTTCAGAACTGTTTCACAGTGACGTATCTTGGTGTTTTGGGAAAGGCATTTTTTTGTTGTAGATTGTGCGGGGTGTTTGGTAGGCTATTTCCAGTTTGCATACTCGCTCCTGAAGTGCTTCTTTGTCCAGTCCATTTTTCATGATGATCTCACCCAGGTATTTGAATTTGTCTACTCGGGTGATGTCCCCGTATTTTGTATGGAGTTTTGGTGGAGCCTCTTTGATGTTAGTCATTACTTCTGTTTTCTCAAATGATATCTGCAAACCAGTTTGTTCGGCAATTTCCTTTAAAATTTCAACTTGAGCTCTAGCGGTTTTTATGTCGTTTGAGAGAACAGCAATATCATCGGCAAATGCTAAGCAGTCTGTTGCGATCCCCTTGGATTTGGTTCCTATTCTCAACGGACTGTAGTTGGTTTCCTGTAATCTCACCCGCCAGGTTCTGATGATCTTTTCATGAACACAGTTGAAGAGTATCGGGGATAGCCCATCACCTTGTCGGACTCCTGTTTTGATGTCAAAGGAATGCGAGGGACATCCGTGGAACTTCACCTTGGATTTTGTATCGGTCAGGGTGGCTCTAATTAATGCCAGCAGTTTCAAATCAACTCGAAATTCATTTAAGATGTTTAGCAGGACTTCCCGGTCAATGGAGTCGTACGCTTTCTTAAAGTCCACAAAGACAGACACATACTGCTTGGACCTTAGTGTACTATATTTGATGATCGTTTTCAGATTTTGGATCTGTTCTGCTGTTGAGCGACTTTTTCTGAACCCTCCTTGGTATTCACCTATTTGATGTTCGACTTGTGCTTTCAAACGCTCCAGGGTGGCAAGTGATAGAATTTTGTAAGTCACGGGTAGCAAAGATATTCCTCTGTACTTGTTGATGTTCTTCATGCTGCCTTTTTAGTGTAATGGATGGATCAAAGCTATTTTCCAATCTTCGGGTAGGGTCTCCTTGTTCTAAATTTCTTCTATTTGCTTTTGCAAGATATCAAGTGATTCCTCTGGGGCATATTTCCTTAGTCTTCCCCCGGCGCTTTGTTATTTTTGAGACGGGCAATGTGGCGCTTGATTTCATCTCTGTCGGGTGGTCTGGAATCTGGGTACCTGAGTAAGGGTTCCTTGGTCTCAATGGCGCTTTGAGGTTTAGAGCAATTAAGTAAATTCTTGAAGTAATCTGCCAGAATGCTGCAATTTTCTTCATTTGATGTCGCCAGTGTGCCGTCCTTTCGCTCAAAGCATAGAGATGGTGGTTTATAACCAGTGAGTTTGCGTTTGAAGGCTCTGTAGTACTCTCTGCTTTCATTCTTCCTAAAGTTTTGTTCTATCTTTTCAATGAGAGATTTTTCGTATTTACGTTTCTCAGTTCTGAACACCCTAGCTGCTTGGGCACGTTGGGTTTTGTAGGTTTCCCAATCATTTTCTGATTTCGTAGAGTAGTACTGTTTCAAGCATTGAGTCTTTCTTGGAGGACTGATTCGCAGGTGCCATTCCACCAGGCATGCTTTTTGCTTCTCTTGATTTCTGCAACGTCTTTGGCGGCCTCAACAAGGAGACTTTTGGCGTTGTTTAAGTCACAGTCATTTGGTCTAGCCTTCTCCTGGAACTCCTCGACCCTTTGCCGAAGTTTATCATTGTCGAAGCGTGTGATCTGTTTGGTTGTCTTCCTTGTGTTTGCGGGAATTGGTTTGAATTTGATAAGAGACATATAATGATCTGAGGCCACATTGATGCCTTACTTTACCTTGACATTCATAATCTCAGGGCTGTTTCTCCTGGAGTTTGCAACATGATCAATTAGGAACTCTCCGAGAGCTTGGACGGGAGAACGCCAAGTCATTTGCTTTCTGGGTAGATGGCGAAAGTGGTTCGACATGACCTCCAGGTTGTGATTTTCGCAAATGGACACCAGTCTTTTGCCGTTGGGATTGGTTCTTTTGTGAGCAGGGTAATTTCCTATAACTTTCGTGTACTTCTGTTCACGACCTAGTTGGGCAGTCGCCCAAATGAAGCCTGACATGGTGTTTGGGGATTTTGTTTAATTTTTCATCCAGTAGGTCCCAGAAATTATCAACTTCGTCTGGATCAGACTTGTTCTTATCGTTTGTAGGAGCATGTGCGTTAACTAGAGCGTAGGTTTTGTTCGCGCATTTAATTGTGAGTATAGACAATCTGTCATTCACAGGTTCGAAATTTGCAACCGATTTAAGGATCTTGGTTCTAACAGCAAACGCGGTTCCAAGCATCACAGCTCCATTGAGGATTCCTCTTTGCGCTTTGCTCTTGAAAAATCGGTAGCCTTCGGATTCAAAATTCTCTTCATCTGGGTACCTTGTTTCCTGTAGGGCCATTATGGATATCTGATTTTCGTGAAGAGCTTTGGTGAGGGTTTTCAGCTTGCCAGTTTGTGTAAGTGAATTTATGTTGAAAGTTGCTAGAAAGGTTTTAGATTTTGGCCTGAGTTTTTGACTCTTCGGGGTACACCGAGACGCTCCGACTCGTCTCTTGCATGATGTCGAGTCTCCCCCAGAATCCGAACGAGACTCGTGCGCCGTGGCGTTCACGACGAGGGATTTATCCGAAGATTTACCGCTTGGGGTATGTTTCTTGAAATGTTGTGCCATCATGCTTTTTGACTTGACTTTGCTTTGGACGGGTACCCATCCTTTTACAACTAGGGTTGTTAGCCCTAGAGGTTGCCTCAAGATGTTTTCTGGCTTCTGGTCATTTACCAGTCTTCGCCATAACCCTGGCAAGGGACCAGTTTTTTTCACGGTGGTATTTTATTTCCCTACTACCCTCTGACTCTGCTGGTGGCAGAGCCAGCGAGCTTCCCCAATTCCAATGGGACGCGCCCGATGGAGGTAACCGGTAAATCCCCACACGGGTATTATTATTTCTTCTTTCTTGCGAACCGGCCAAACTTAGGACCACTCCAATACCACTTCACTTCCTTCTAATCATCCCTTCTTCCTTCCTCTTTCTCCACAGTGCCTTCATTCTTTCAGAATGTTGCGCTCTTCTCTCTTCAGTCCATCTTCCCCCTCTGCGCTCTTTCTTTTCTTCAACCAGAACTTTTATGTTGGAAAGTCTTTTCCTGAATTGGTCTCTATCACGACATTCTTCATCTGCAATTCCTAACCTCTTGAGTTCTTCCTTCATCTGCTTGGCATATCCCCCCTGGCTCTTCAAGTAGTATATTTTATTAAAAATTTGTTTATTTAACCTTGTTGGTATTATTATTATTATTATTATTATTATTATTATTATTATTATTATTACTATTATTATTACTATTATTATTATGATTATTATTATTATTATTATTATTATTATTATTATTATTATTATTATTATTATTATTATTATTATTATTATTATTATTATTATTGTATCCAGATTCCGCCTAGTCAATACAATTCAGAATGGATTATTATTTAAATTATCGTGTATTTATATACACACTTATATACAAACACAAGTACATGTTTAGAGAAAACAAATTCTCTTCATCAGCTTGTTAGTAAAATCGCATGTACCAAAGACCTTATTTATAATGAACTGGGTGCCGACAGACTGCGGACAAAATGACAATACAACAATATTTGAACATCAGACCGTAACCCAGAAAAAACATGGCGGACATCGGTGGGCGACATGAAAGGTTGTTACGGACTCAAGGGGATACCGCACGCTATCTAGTTGCAGTTATTGTAACGTCTATGTATGTGTTTATGTCAACGAGCTAGAAAGAGGACTATAGAGTGGCTATTGGACCGCCATATTTGAATCTACTTGAAATCCACGTCCGCCATATTGTAAGCGACCAAATCGAGTAGGCTTGTGATGAAGCAAGTACAGAGGCTGCGGGAATAAATACCGTTTCACAGTTTTCTTTATTAGGGAAGCACTCAAAGATGCGCAATGTCTGTTTAAAAGGACATTAAAAAATACAAGATACAGGCTACGTACTTACATATTGTATAAAGAAAGAAAATTAGCGCATTTCCACTAGTCCGAATTACAAAACAAATCACAAGACATTGCCAAAAATTTAGACCCACTTACAGGGAATGAAAATATAGAACAGAAAACCTTGAGCAAAGCAATATAACAACATCGAGAAATAATTCATATAACTTTAATAATAATAATAATAATAATAATAATAATAATAATAATAATAATAATAATAATAATAATAATAATAATAATAATAATAATAATTCCTGATATCTTTCCATTTACCTGGAATTGGCATTTTGTATGGATTTAGCCTAATTTTACGACCGGATGCCCTTCCTGACGACGCCAACCCTAGGTGGAGTGATGTATTTACTATTGCGTGCTTCTGTAGTGGTTTGTAGAATGTTCTGTTGTGTGTAGATGAAGAAGGTTATCCAGTCCCGGATCCAGAGGAATTAACTGTCGACTACCCGGTTAAAATGCTCAACCCGGTCAAATCTGGTGCCCTCTGAACCAAAGGCCAGCATGCTGATCATTCAGCCAAGAAGCCGGACACTAAACAACTTGGCAGGTTAGATCCTGGCTCAGTACGATAGTATTTAGGTGCTCAAATCCCTCAGAACTCCTGCGGGACAACCTTCCGGCACCTCGGCTTATCCGAAAAAGTAGTTAGTAGGGCGTAAAACTAATAATAATTTACGAAAAATAAGTATTCTAGAGCCGTGGGGTACAAGGTTTGAAGTGAACAATGGTGTAATAAAGTATCCCTTAATAATAATAATAATAATAATAATAATAATAATAATAATAATAATAATAATAAAATAAGAACAAGAATTTGTAGGATAAACAATTTGAAATAATTGCTAAAAAAGAGAACAGTTCTTCTTGTGATAATGATCTTAAATCACATAAGTTAACTTTCCTGAATAATTCACTTCGATTATCTTTGGAAGAAGATTATGGTAACGCCGATTTTTTTATTTGCCTTATGTAGCACCCACTCAGACACGCCTTATAGCTACGATGGGATAGGAAAAGGCTAGGACTGCGAAGGAAGTGTCAGTGGCATTAAGGCACAGCAGCCTCCGTATTTGTCTGATGTGAAAATGGGAACCACGGAAAACCAGCTATCAGTGCTGTCGGCAGTGGGATTAGAACTCACTATATCCCGAATGCAAGCTAAGAGCTATATACCGCGAACCACGTAGCCAACTCGCTCAGTAGTAGTGGTGATGTAGGACTGAAAGTCCTCATATTACTCCGTATCGTTGGCAAAGTGGATGAGGTGACTAGGAAATTCTAAATATTGTAGGTGTGGCGTTGGACAGCAGGCGTCTTGTAACATCGTTGTTCACTTTATATTTATTTTCAAAATGCTGGGGAAATGTGCTCTGTAGGATACAATGTAATAATAAATAGTGGTATTGGTTTTTCGTCCTACCGACTACTTAGTACGGTTTTCGGAGAAGCTGAAGTGCCGGAGATTT
This sequence comes from Anabrus simplex, assembly GCF_040414725.1. Taxonomy (NCBI): domain Eukaryota; kingdom Metazoa; phylum Arthropoda; class Insecta; order Orthoptera; family Tettigoniidae; genus Anabrus; species Anabrus simplex. Next base: position 639,985,060 of record NC_090265.1, on the reverse strand, counting down.
GCCCCGGTGGAATTCCCTTACGGGCCGGTAAATCTACTGACACAAAGGTAACCTATCTGAGCACCTTCAAATACCAAATACAAGAAAATAAAAGTAGGCCTAATGTACACGTGCTGGATTGTGCTACACAGGCAACGTAATTCTGCTAATCGCCCAAAACTGTGTACTTTAGTAAAAAAAGAATCTTATCTAAAATATGATATTTATTCTTCGTGTTTTCTCTACTATTTATGCAATTGCATGGCACACACGTAGAGAGCATATTTTCTTCGATCTAATCTATTAGAAGTATCGCACCGTATGCGGAGAAATTATATGAATGGCGCTTAAACTATGGAGTCGCTATTTCGCCTTGGCACCACCCAGAGCACTGTAGCAGCCATGTTAGCCACTCTCGTTGGTTTATGTAGAGTCTGAGTCTGGGGGATTGTAAATATAAAGAGACTAGCTTGTAATAAACACGGTGTTGTTACTCCACAATTTTGGTGCCGAAACCCGGGAGAATATTGAGAGTTCACACGAACCACGAATACTATCGGCTTCCGAAACATATTTGGTCGTTTCTGTGTGAAGGCAGTGATGTTAAGTTCACTCCTTAAGGATTATTGAAAAGGATAAATCACTAGCATCACGTCATCACGTTTAGCCTCAACACGACGGATAAGTACAAGCTTCACCCTCTTGTTAGTCAAATATAATACTTACTGGCATTCAAGTAGGGCTAGGCTCAATAGCTGTTTTTCCCTTTAGTACCGTAATGATTGGTTTAGGTACACGTTTAGTTGTATGAATGCTTGAACCTATCATTTGATTCCGAAGGCGCCATTTTGTGACAAAGAAGACTTGATACCACAAATCCACGCTGGTCATCTTGACAGGTGCTGCCATCTGTCACTTCTCTAGGAACTAAACCTAATACGAAGATTCGTCATTTCTACCCTAAATTACGTACAAGCGAGAATCCAGCATCATGACTGAAATTGCAGGGCACCTTTCAAAATTAAAACGTAAACGGATAACTCATCGAGCAAATGCCACACGCTTCATAAATCAAATAAATACGTTCCATCATTCCACACCTGTTGACGAAATAGAGCATTTCAGTGAACGTTTACACTAAGCTTTGGACAACTTACTCGCCTTAGATGATCCCATTCAAGATCTGCTCGATGACATAGAATACAATGCAGATACGATAGCATGTGAAAAGTACACAGACAAAAGCAAACGAGCTATTAGAAGGGCGAAACATCTTCTTGAGCAGAGTCAAGTTGTAAACAGCACGAATGTCGCCACCCAATCTTCTACAAATCCAACGGTTCACAACGTTGTCCCCGAGGTCAGGTTACCAACGATAAAACTACAATCTTTCACGGGAAAAATCGAGGAATGGTCCCGGTTTTGGGAACAATTCGAGGCATCCGTAGACAGAAACCCATCAGTCTCTGCCATAAATAAACACGTCTTTCTGCACGGATACTTGGAAGGGGAACCAAAGCGGCTAGTCGACGGGACAGCCGTTACAAGCGACACATACGAACAAACTAAGCAGATTCTGATATCACGCTATGGTGATAAAAATAGAATTATCTAATCACATCTAGATTTCTTAGAAAATCTTGAAGTTGCAGCTTCAGAGAGCCCGGAAATACTAAACAATACGTACATTGAATGTCACAGGCGAATTCAAGCCTTGCGAGCATTAGGAGAGGACGGGGACTTATACGGAAGGATACTCGCTCCTAAGCTACTGCGTGCCTTTCCGGAAGACATCTGTCGCCGTTGGCTCATTCACGCCAAAAGACACAACACGCAAGAAGGGAATCTCTCGAAACTAATGGAATTCCTTAATGAAGAGGTCGAAGGTGCTATTAACGCACAACAAATACGGGGAGATCTTTTTCCTGCAGCACCTCATATACCTACAGCCGTCGCTTTTCAGGTGAACACAAAAGCAAACAATGCTGCGAGAAGAAGCAAGCGAGAAACCGTACCGTTCTGTGTGTATTGTGAAAATAAAGGGCACTGGGGCCAAGACTGTCAACAAATACAAGACACCAAGGTTAGAATTGATAAACTTAAGACGGCAAAATGTTGTTTCCTGTGTCTCAGGAAAGGTCACAATAAGGATAGGTGTTTCAAACGAGGAAAAGCATCCTGCAACCACTATAAGGGTCTCCATCACGTATTTATCTGCAGTAAAGCAGACACCCTGCCTTCTTCTGTTAGCAAAATAGAAGTCACCGCTTCTAACTTCACATACCTTCAGACTATCTGTACGTGGATATCAGGACCGACAGGAAAACTGAAACTTACCCGTTGTGTCCTGGACACTGGTAGTCAGTCTAGCTTTATTCATCATTCTCTGATAGATTCATTGGAACTCAACGTTAATCATAGCCAGACATTGGAGTTAACCACGTTTGAATCACTTTCTAGGACTTTAACTTCAAGAAGGAACGTCTCATTTGAAATGATGGGATTTTCGACTAATGCTTGTATTTCAGTTGGTGCTTTCGAAAGTCACAACACCTATACACCACAACCGACGCCACCGCATCACATAACGGTCCTGGCTTCACTCAAACTCAAACTAGCAGATCCACAAGACGAAAGAGAACTTCCGATAGAAGTTCTCATAGGCGCAGACCACTACTGGAAGACTGTGACTATGAAACAACCAATGAGAGTATCCCATTCTCTTGTTCTACTGCCTACTATATATGGATACGTCGTTAGCGGAAATAGATCCGGCGTTACAGTCAGCCAGATAATGGTCCATCATATTTCATTTGCTGTAGATGAAATCTACGTCAGTTTTGGGAGTTGGAAACCATCGGCATTAAGGAACATCAAGGGCGAGCACTGTCACCCAAGAATCACGCCATTCTCCAAGAATTCCATATAACCTACTGTAAGGAAGATGGAAGGAGAGTTGTCTTGCTGCCTATGAAAGAGGGCGTTCTCTTTTCCTCGAACTTCACCGCAGCAGAAATGCGATTTTTATCATTAGAAAATAGACTACAAAGGAATGATGAGCTGAAGTCCATTTACCATAGACACATGTTAGATTATATACGGAGAGATCAAGTAGTGGCTGTTCCTCACAACAACTGTTCTGGGGATGTGTTTTACCTACCCCACCACATTGTGAAGAAATCCAACGCGAGTAGCACAAAATACAGAGTCGTCTTCGACGCATCCTCCCAGGAAACAGACTCTCCATCACTGAACGACGCGCTGGAAATGGGCCCTAACCTGTTACCGGAAATTCTAGGTACATTGTCAAGATTTAGAAAACACTCCAAGGCAATTGTATGCGACGGGCAACAAGCATTCCTACAATTAACACTCCACGAGGATGATAGAGATCTTTCTATGGTATCGTGTTGAGCGGAGGGAGGGCGGAACCTGTGACACATCAAAAGAGCTGATATCCTATCGCTTTAAACGCTTGCCCTTTGGACTGACATCTAGTCCATTCCTCCTGTCGGCAACTATAAGGGAAACTGCCACCCTGAATCGGGACACTTATAGAGTTGCATCAGAGTTAGCTGACAAATCTATGTTTATGGATGACTTCACGGTAAGTGTTAATGATGACTCAAAGGTAATCGCTATATATCAGGAACTCACCGCGCTCTTACAGCAGATTAAACTCCCACTCTCCAAGTGGGCAACTAACTCGGAACCGTTAAAGACTTTATGGTGCAAGGAAAAGCTGGAGGAAAGAAGAGTGACGTCCGTTCTGGGAGTAGACTGGAATACTGTTGAAGATGGTCTCTTCACCAACAAGGAGAAGATTGCTAGCGATCTTATGCACAAACCAGGAACCAAGAGAAACATTCTTCCTGCCACCGCCCAGTTCTACGATCCTCTTGGACTTTTCGCACCAGTTGGAATTGTTGCTAAATTAATCTTTCAGGACACTTGGCTTAGAGGTTTAACTTGGGAGGAGTTACTACCTGCGGATATAGAAAAGGATTGGCATTCGTGGATTAGCAAACTTCACTTCCTGTCATCTATAAACATCCCCAGATGGATCGGGATGGGGCAGACAAATCAGGAATCACATGTGCACGTATTCTGTAATGCCACTGAGAGGGTATACGGAGCAGTTATTTATGTGACGTCAACACGGGACTATACTACACCCGCTCGCATAGTTTGTAGCAAAAACAGACTAGCACCAATGAAGAAGGTGACGGTTCCAATGTTAGAGTTGCTCGCCGCACTTATAAGCACTCGCCTCCTGCGCTATTTTTGTGAGGAAACAGGTTTCGACCTCAACAGGCCCACTCTATGGAGTGACTCTACAGTGACGTTGGGATGGATAAAAAACGACCTAAACAAATGGAAGACCTTCGTTGCCAATTGTGTAACAGGGATAATTAGCCACACAACTCCCAAACAGTGGCAACACTGTCCTGGAAAACAAGACCCCAGTACGCATCACTATTGTGCTCACTAGGAAGTCCCATGGAAATGCATCGTGCCACGGGCGGCTTGGTGGGAAGAATTCAGGGAGAGATGGAAAGATCCGAACTATCATCCTACCCCAGCCAGACGGCTCCAGAATCAGTCGAACGGTGCAGCTGGTCGTTCTTCCGGAAATCGACCAGGGTGGGGAGGAGATGTTACGGACTCAAGAGGATACCGCACGCTATCTAGTTGCAGTTATTGTAACGTCTATGCATGTGCTTATGTAGAGTCTGAGTCTGGGGGATTGTTAATAAAAAAAGAGACTAGCTTGTAATAAAGCCCGCCTGGTGGCCATGATCGTTAAGGCGCTGAAGTCTAAAAACGGTCTAACACCGAGGTTAGCCGGTTCGAGTCCCGTTGGTCGAAAAAATTTTCACCATCAGAATGTTGGCCGGCAGGGTAGGGGAGGTGGTGGTATACAATTTCTAATCACTAGATTGCGTGCCAAAAGCCTGGATTAAATTCCAAACCTCTCCGCAGTGCTCATATGGAGTGAGGGCATATGACGCTGTTGATGGTGATTCGTCCGTCGGATGGGGACGTTAAGCCTTGAGCAGACCCCTTGGTGCTATTCGACAGGAGTAGGCTATGTGCCGGCACCGGGTTTCACCCTCTCCCTACTATCATATATCACGTCATTCATTTCATCTCTCATTAACTCCTCTGATGAGGTTGACGTCAGGAAGGGCATCCGGTCATAAAAAACCGCCAAGACAAATTCATCTCACCTCATACCCGACCCCGTAGGGAAACGGGACAAGGGTTGGACAAACAACAAACTAGCTTGTAATAAACACGGTGTTGTTACTCCACAAAAGTTGAGGGGAAGATTATACATGTTTATTCTGAGTCATCTAAAGAAAATATCACAAGTCGAAATGCAACTCATTAACTCTAAATGTGAATAATTATGCACCTAACGTAGCGTTATCGTATAATTCCATTGTAAATCTAATCGCAATTCTTGTGGGAAAATAACGAAGGGGGAATGTTTTCTTAGACATGAAATACCATGCAACATGACCATTAACCACAGCCCATTATGAAAGCATGCTGTCGTTATTCGGTGACAGAAATAATATAGAACACTTCATATACGGTAGTCTGTATCTTTATTAAACTACGTTACATCATATATATTTATTTCATATATATAAGTATTACCGTCAGAACATAACTTGAGATAAGCTAGATGTTCTTTGATCAGCATCTACCTCGTTCTTACAGATGGCGCAACATATACGCCCGGTACCAATTAACACTTGCACCAAGTCAAACAAGCTGAATGCGCTATTTAATTTCCCATCACCCTCTCTCGCTCCAGTGGGTTTGTCTCACTGCAACCCTAACCGCATACTAAGTTTGAGAAAACGTTCCTTCGCTAAAGGCTTGGTTAAAAGATCTACCAACATCTCGTGAGTTGGGCAGTAACAAACTTAAATTATTGCTTTCTCCTTTAAATCACGTAGTTGATCGTGACAGACGTCAATGTGTTTAGTACGTGCGCTAATTCGATTTGACTCTATAAGACCAACGCAACCTTGATTGTCCAAGAATGGAGTAGTTGGTCCCTCAGGAAAAACACTCTTATCCTTCAATAACTATCACAATCACAACAGTTCTTTGTTTGCATGCGATGCTGCCACATACTCAGCTTCTGTCGATGACATCGCCACGGAAGTCTGTTTCCGGCTTGACCATGCTATGATTCCATTTCCAAGTAGAAATTCATAACCACTAGAAGATTGTCTGTCCTTGCGGTCTCCAGACCAATCTGCATCCGAAAAACAGATGAGCGATAATTCCCCCTTTCAGGGTTAAACGTCCCTGCTAAGTAACGCAGTACACGCTTATTTAACTGCTTTCCAGTCCCTTTCATTCGGATATTCTACATTCCTGCATAAAATTCCGACCGCTAGATACCGTCGCTAGATACAATAGCGATCCCATAACTCGCCTATATTGAGAATTATTTTTCAACTTCGGACTCCTTTCTATATATTATGTCAAAAATCCAGTTTCCATCGGAGTTGCTACTGATTTTGGTTCAAGCATACCGTATTCTTCGAGTATTCTAGCTATTTTTTATTTCTGGACAAGGAGGAATGATACATCCGTTTCTCGTTCCACTTCTATTCCGAGATAGTGCTTCACAACTTCCATATCTTTCATATCAAAATGACTTCCGATTTTTATTATTATTTCGGCTGTTAACTCTGGGGTTACGCCTGCCACTAACATGTTGTCAACTTATAGCAGTATATACGTGTTATTTCCGTCTTCTTCTTTGCGGGTATATAGAAACTGATCAGCGTCCCCTTGTTTAAAGTCCAAACTAGTTAGTACCTCGGTTCTCCTTTTGTTCTAGACACTTGCTGATTGTTTTAAACCATAAAGGCTCTTATATAGCTTTAAGAATTTTGTTTCGTTTTCGGGTTTCACGAAATCTTCAGGCTGCTCCATGTATATTTCTTCATCCAGATTGTCGTTTAAATAGGCGCGTTTTACATCTAGCTGTCGTACGTACAATTTCTTCTTGGCTGCAACAACAAGTAAAGTCCTGATGGTTTCATGTTTTACTACAGGTGCATATGTGTTGTCGTAGTCTTCCCCAAAACGTTGAGAGAAACCTCGAGCGACTAACCTAACCTTTCGAGTATGAATCTGACCTTTATTGTCCAATTTTGTTATCGCTCTTTTGCCTTGCGGAAGATCACATCATTTCCATACTTGGTGTTTCTCAAAGATATAATTTCTTCTTGAGCCGAATCAATCCACAATTGGAAGTGGCAATTTTAATATCTCGTTCCAAGATGCTGTTTCCCTAATGCAGCTTGTTTCGACCTTGTATGTCAATCTCTTGGCTGGTACACCTTTGTTTTTGCATTGTGAAGTCTTCCTCTCTGGCAATTCGTCTTCTTCTTCGGCTAAATTTACGCGATGTTGATCATCAGTTTCACTAGTTCCTTGATCGTTGTGTGTGTCGGTCATCTCGTAATCTACTATTTCGACTGTATGAATGTCATTCTGCTTCATTTTCATTTCTGCCCGCTACTCCTTCTCGTTCCGACATCATCTGATGTGCTCCCTCCTTACTTCTTTTTCTATAGTTCGGACGATTCTGCTGATCTAAATCTGATCTGTCTTCGGGTTCAGGATCCTATACCCTTTGCTACTTCCATCGTAACAGACCAGAATGCCTTCTTATGCTTTGTCATCCCACTTCTGACGTTTCTGTTTTGGTATCCAAGAGAATATCTTCTCAAATCTGGTTACTGTCCACTAAGCAATTCTAAAGGTGTTTTCTCCATGGCACGACTGGTTACACTATTTTTCAAATATACTGCAGTTAAAACTGCTTCCCCCCAGAATCGATTGTCTAATGCAGCATCCAGCAACATGCACTTTGCTGCCTCTGTCAAAGTGTGGTTTTACCGCTCCGCCACTCCGTTTTGTTGTGGCGTGTAGAGCACCGTAAATTGATGCTGAATTCCTTCTTTTCGTAAATAGTTTTCCAGTTCATGTGATACATATTCTCTACCATTATCAGTGCGTAGAGCTTCCGGTTTTCTGCCAAATCGTGTGGTCATTGATGCAATATATTCAATCACAACCCCCGCCACTTTCTGCTTGCTTTTCATTAATCTCATAACTGTAAAACGAGAATAATCATCAATTACAGTAAGTTGATATCTGTTGCCACTTGAAGTTGCCGTTTGCATTGGTCCACACATAGTACGTCAGAATGAATTAGCTTCAGTGGCTCCTTCTTCCTGCTGCTACTCTTCGAGAATTTATTTTGGGCTACTTTCCCTTTTATACATTATTCACAAATGATGTCGTTCGTATTTTCCACAGCGTTAATACCGCTGGCAATTCCTTCTTTGATTAGCCATTTAATGCCTGCTAAATGTTATGCCCTAAGGCGCCAAGGCGCCCAAGGTGCCCTTTTATTGCGCCCTTTGCAATTAATTTCCAAATTAAATTTTACTTAATATTTGAAAAAAATACTTTTGCATTTCAATAAATATTCTTACTTTTCTTTTAAAAATACCGTCCTCATAGTCAGGAAATTTGTTATATCCGTACCTCCAAATACCAAAGAGCTATGAGTAAGCCATAAATGTGATCTAGGCCTAACTGACTCGTGTCCGCAATTAGTGAAGAGATAGAAGAAAGGTTCAGAAAGGGAGCTATTCGACATTTAAGTAGTTGCGACAAAGGGAAATCCTCCAGAAACCTCTCAATGTGTGTGGGGGGGGGGGGTTGCTAGCGCCAGGTATAAGGCCCTCTCTACTCAGGGAGCCAAATATAGCCGCATATTTATTCTGCCAAACAGAACCGTTTCCTTATGATTCACTTGACTGCAATGCCATAAACTTCCTACCATGACAGAGTTTCACCAGGACGACAATGGGACACCCAATTTGCCTACAAAGTAACTTTAATCCCAACAAAGCTGTGCCATAAACAATGAACAAACGATTTATGAATGTCTTGCAATTGAAATGTTCCCAGTTCCTAGCTTTCAGGCGAACATTCATTATTACTTGTGAGCTTATGCAGGGCTTATGGAATACGTTTTGAGTGCCTTGTGTTGTGATAAGTTGTACATTCAACATGTTTCGTGTGCTTTTTTTTTATTACTATTGTGCCGTTTCACAGTTCTTTATACGAGCTGGTAGGAACAAACACTGAGTCTCTGCGATCAAAATGTTAAAATAAATGCATTTAACGTCAATACGGGCCGAAATGTAATTATTTTCATCAGTCAGTTATGGAAAGAACCATGTATAGAAGGAGCAGGAAAAGAATGACAAATGGACATTATTTAAACCTATTATTTAAGAAAAAAATTTGCTCATCACTCACTATATAATCAGACCTTGAAGCAGTAAGAAGACGTAGGACTAGACTGAAAGAGATTATTCATCTGGAGTAAATACCGTAATTTGGAAGGAAATATAATTCGCGGCTACACGCTCAACACTTGTTATCAAGATTTAATCGCTGCGCGAAAGATAAAATACTATAAAAGGAGATAAACCGGATTACAATAGAGCTACGTCACGAAGTGGCGCAGAGCTTAAATAAATTTGCCCGATACCGCTTAATAGTAAAAGATACGTACTGATCAGCTGTTGAGTGCGTTCGCACCAATAAAAATATAGAGGAAAGAAGTTCCTTTTCAAATTGGAATAAATACTTAATAATTATCGTAGTCGATTTGGAGCTAGCATATTGGACTAACTGTACCATAGCAAAATCCATACAATTTGAGCTTCACAAGAGATATATTAGTTGAAGAATGACAGCAATGAATCACATATTTTGTTATTATTCTGTTACATACGTACGAGATTCCACTATTAGCCTGTAAAGAAGCAAGGCAACGCTATTTGGATCCTGATGAGGCGATACGATGTTGATCATCCCAGATGACCAGTAATCAATTGTGGAGAGCTACGATGAACCCGATCACTCGTGGAGGAACCAGATGACGAGATCCTAATCTCAGATGACCGGAGATGAGAAGACATCGAGACCACCTTGAGCAAAGCTAAGTCCATTATCTGAGTCGTTTTCGTAAGTAAGAGAATATTACCTTTTATAATTATATGTTGATATGTGTATTTGTGCGAAGACAGTGCGTAGATAAACGTCTAGATGAGATTATTGGAAGTAGGTATTCATCTATATGAAATGTCATTTTCATTAGTAGGCGTGGTCACCAAGTGATATTCCGATCGTAATGTTTCCAGTGATATGTGAGAGTAAATAGTTAGTGTTATTATTATTATCAGTGAAGAGTAAAGTGTGAAGTTGACATTAACACCAGTGTATACTATTTTAATCAAAGTCACTCGGTGCGAGATCGTATATAGGAAGTGTTTATGAAGGAATAAGGCAGTAGATTACTCAGAGTTATGGTATTAAATTTGGCACTATGACGATAGGAAGTAAAGAGGGCATTTTAAGAATGTCACGGTACGTTGACGTGCAGTTTAATGAAGTGATTTGCATATGATGAAGAGAGATATTTACCTTACGTGAAATGTGAGTAATAATTGACGCGTTATAGATATGGTATAAGGATGATAGTGATTTATGATGGTCATATTTATTATTTCTTCGAGAGAGATAGTCATAGTTGCTCTAAGTGAGACGATGTGATTTTCAAATGATGTTTCTGAGAGTGTCAGTGAATTCTTGCCAATTCCATATGATAATTCTTAATCCTATGCATTTTCACATAGCTTAGGATACGATCTCGAGATTGATAGAGCAATGTTTTTATCCATGTTAGGATTGTCTAGAGAGTCATACATGTAGTCATGATAATATTTAAGCCTTCACTGAATTATTTCGGATGATTTTGAAAACTCTCACTGTGTATAACATTATTCTGAACAATATTCAACCTACTAGACTAATCACTGGTGACATAGCTATTCAAAAAGGATTATTTTTAGTCGAAGATAGTGTCTTCTGACCAAGTAGATTTTCCATTAGTAGTAGGTGTGATGATAATTTCATAGGGTATGTATGATAACGTTTCTTACAACCAAATACGCACGTAGGCTAATACTTATCACTAAAATTAAGGTCACATTACCTTAAGTTTATAAGTTAAATCTTATGATAACGTTACTTGGAGGGTGATTACGACTTACACTGGACATAGCTTAGCTTATGGTGAGTGACACAGGGAAATATGAGTAACTAAGAGGCAATTGAGCATGCGAATGTGAATATTTAAACCGTGAAACATACGTGAGTGTACTTGTCAATTCAAAATCAGGAGAAGTTTTGAGATAGTTTTCATTGAGAATTTTACACCTGCATCGAGACAGACAGTTAGTGTAAATTGAAATATGTGTCAGTCCTATGAGTAAGGAATAGGTAGTAACGAACTGAATTTCATATTTATCCGAAGAATAACTGATATTCAGACAATTTGAACTCCAATTCTTATCTGAACACCAACTCGATGATTCCATAAGCGTTCTTTATTTCTCAAGAAAGTTTAATCAGAGATATTGTAAATAGTAATTGATACAATTTTTTTTTCTTTTTCTTCTTAAAGGATGCATCCAACACTCTGAATATTCTTGATTTTAATGTTTATTTTCTTGCCAGTACGGCACATGTAAATATAATTAATTTCATTCATATTAGTTTAATTCATTATCGCCCAACTTCGTAAGTGAATTGCCTACGAATGAAACCATATGTTTCTTTATAATTCCCAAATGTTATGTAATATTTCTTCTAATACTCTATAATTTTGAGAGATCAATGGACTCATGAAATGAAATGGTAGAATCCTAGAATGCATTTATTTACGATGAGTTCGGAGGATATGATTTTTCTGAGATGTCGGTGAAGAATACAGACTGTAGGAATAACAACGAATTACTCACTTCAAGAAGTTTTCATTGGTCGAATTTAAGATGATTTTTCTTATAATGTCTAACTTAATATTTAAATAAATGTGAGATAGTATAACCTCAGCATTCTTTCTATGTGTTCCTAGAATAAGTATTAGTTATAAGATAGTGGTATCTTCAGTTGACGACAACTTCTCTATGAGCTAATAAGAGTATGGTATCTAACTAGTAACGGGTAAGAGACGTCTTTCAACGTTAGTTAGAATCTACCATTAACCGACCTGAAAGTTTTTCTCTTACGGAACACATACCCATAAAACTTAGTCGTTGAACCAATTGAATTTAGAGCTAGTCAGCATCTCTTGTGTCCATGCCTGGACGCGGGAACGGCGCACTATTTAAACTTGAAATTATTCAGTTTATAATCAGTTATATTTCATTAAACATAACTCTTCTCAACATGGCTAAAAGGCAAAGAAATTAACAGTGAATGGGAAGATCAGTATTGCTTTATTGAAAACAAAGGAAAGTCTGTGTGTTTATTGTGTAATGCTAGCGTGTCTGTTCCTAAAAGAAAATGTACAGCGACATTTTTTGACTAATCACAAAAAAATTTGACAGTGAATTCCCTGTTAATTCTGAACTAAGAAAACCCAAAGTGAAAGACCTAAAATCTAAATTAGCATTGCAACAATGTGCGTTTAAGAAGCCAGTTCAGCAAACGCATAACGTGACAATAGCTTCTTACAAAGTTTGTTACGTCCTAGCTAAAAGGGAAAGAGCTTTCAGTGATGGGGAAGTAGTGAAAGAAGCTATGCTAAATGCCGCTGAATCTCTGTTCGAATCTCACAAAGATAAATCCGAATTGATATTTTCAATCAAAGGACTTCAGTTGTCTCACCAAACTGTTGCTAGGCGGGTTGAACAAATTTCTAATAATATGGAATCTCAATTACATCAGGATTTGAAATCGTATGAACATTTTTCACTCCAGTTTGATGAAAGTGCTGATATGTCTGACACTGCTGAGTTGTGTGTATTTGCTAGAATGGTGTTTAATGATTTTACAGCAAAGGAAGAATTTGTCAAGCTATTGCCACTTCATGGACGTACTAGGGGAGAAGACATATTTAATGCTTTCGTTAAATTCACCAAAGAGAGTAACTTACCACTGTCAAAGCTTGTCGCTATAACAACAGATGGGGCACCGTCTATGACTGGTAGAAATAATGGATTTCTTTCTCTTTGCGCTAAGGATGAATCATTTCCAAAATTTCTGTCTTGTCTGTTAGGTCATCAGCCCAGAGGCTGGTTGGATCCTCAAATAGCACCACCAAAGGCTATGCAGTTACATGGAAACAGCAAAAACCAATGGCAGAGCCCAAATGAGGAGTACTAGGCAAGGTGAGGAGAGGTAGTTTCCCATTTCTTTCCTCACTGGGCCAGAATGTGCCACTGCAGCACGACTGACCCTATGAGCAACACCTTTCATAACATTCAGGCACTATTTGTGCTCCGAATGTCATTATTCAGCACCACCCATACCCCAGCAACTTCCATATTGTCACAGCCATGGGTGAGACTGGGACTTCAGTGGAAGCTACAGTTTGCTCTGGCCTGTGCCAAGAGACGGATACAAAAGTACTGCATCCATCAAGAAATAGCAACAGGCGGATTTCTTTCTTATCATTGTATTATTCACCAAGAAGCTTTATGCGCAAAGGTTTTAAAGTTCGATCATCTCATGAAAATTCTAACTCATGTAGTGAATTATATAAGATCGTCATCTACTCGTCATCGATTGTTCAGAAATATTTTAAGTATGTCAGATTCGGAGTATGGTGACGTCATCCTTCATGCAGACATAAGGTGGCTTAGTAGGGGGGAAAACACTCGAACGGTTTTGCTGCCTGTTGGATGAGATACGAGACTTTATGAAATCATCTCCTGGGAAATATTCTCACGAACTTGATGATATATCTTGGCTAATCGAATTAGCATTCTTGGCAGACATCACCTCAAAATTAAATGAGTTTAATCTCGAATTGCAAGGAAAAGATCTTTTTTTTTTTTTTGCTAGGGGCTTTACGTCGCACCGACACAGATAGGTCTTATGGCGACGATGGGATAGGAAAGGCTTAGGAGTTGGAAGGAAGCGGCCGTGGCCTTAATTAAGGTACAGCCCCAGCATTTGCCTGGTGTGAAAATGGGAAACCACGGAAAACCATTTTCAGGGCTGCCGATAGTGGGATACGAACCTACTATCTCCCGGATGCAAGCTCACAGCCGCGCGCCTCTACGCGCACGGCCAACTCGCCCGGTAAGGAAAAGATCATAATATTTCAGGTGTGATAAGTATTGTCAATGCATTTAAAAAGAAACTTAAGATAAGGATTGTCCATTTAAACAGAAATTCCCTTTCACATTTTCCAAATTTGAAATCTATGGCAGATACAGTAAATGGCGGCAAGCGTGATTTTTTATCTCTTGCTAAACATCTTGAAACTCTTGGGTCCGAATTTGGTAGCAGATTTAGCCAGTTTTCAATGCTTGAACCAGTGATCATGTTTGTCAATAATCCCTTCGCTTCTGTTGACGTTTGTGAGCTTGGAGGGAGGGTGTGTGAAATATTCGAAAATTATAATTCTGAAGAATTAGAAATGGAAATTTTAAGCCTGCAGTCAGACCTTTCTTTGAAATCCTCCTACGCAACATGTGGCAATTTCTGGACTCTGGTGGACGGTAAAAAATATCCCATTACCCACAGTGTTGCTCTGAAGATGCAATCTTGTTTTGGTTCAACCTCTTTGTGAAGTCGCGTTTTCGACTATGAACATAAAAAACAAATACCGATCCTGCCTGACAGACGCTTTAAGAGCAGCCTGTTCCAGTTACACACCAGACTTTTCTCAACTTGCAGCGAGCATGCAGTACCAGATTTCACAATTATGTGAGTAAATATATTTTCATATAATTTTTAATTCTAGGTTTATTATTATTATTATTATTATTATTATTATTATTATTATTATTATTATTATATTATTATTATTATTATTATTATTATTATTATTATTATTATTATTATTATTATTATTATTATTATTATTATTATTATTATTATTATTATTATTATTATTATACAGTATAGTCGTTGTAGTACCGATAACAGTAGTCGAATTAGTGGAATCGTACCTGGCGCCCGTATACCCTTAGTTATCATGTGAATGTGCTCGCGTAGAAACGAACGTTGGACATTGGTGAAGGCTTGCTGTGGCATTTGCAATTGGTGTTGACTCATCACTCGTTTTTAATCTAAACAAATTCCCATCGGGCAAGTTGGCCGTACGGTTAGGCGCGCGCGGCTGTGAGCTCGCATCGGGGAGATAATGGGTTCGAATCCCACTGTCGGCAGCCCTGGAGATGGTATTCCGTGGTTTCCCACTTTCACACCAGGCAAGTGCTGGGGTTGTATCTTAATTAAGGCCACGGCCGCTTCCTTCCAATTCCTAGGCCTTTCCTATCTCATCGTCGGGATAAAACCTATCTGTGTCAGTGCGACGTAAAGCAAAATAGTAACCAAAAGAAAATTAGGCCTATCTCTGTATCTGTCAACGGAGAGTCCGCTGGAAAGAGAAAGAGAGAGAACCTGATATTAGTTTAGCTATAACTGTAAAATCGAAACAACTAAATAGGCTCTACTTGCGTATTGAATAATAATAATAATAATAATAATAATAATAATAATAATAATAATAATAATAATAATAATAATAATAATAATAATTTGAAGAATAAGAAGAAGAAGAAGAAGACAAGTATATTGACACGATTTTATACTACTAACAAACGACTTGTAATGGAATTTATGACAGCATATTATTCTGTTTTGTACCTTCACATTAACAGTACAATTGTTCCCAGAAATTATATTACTTAGTACATAATACTTGAAACCGTATATAACGCTTACCATTTTCTGCAATGATGTTTGAAGAGCTCTTGTTAAACGTCTCTGTGCTTGAATCCCTTCTCTTCCTCTTCGCCAAACTTAGCGGTTGTTTATAAGCTGAATTATCAGGGTAAAGGCTGGGTACAGATCCTGTTTTTAATTTTCGCGCTTTACTGGTCACTTTGAAATCGTCATTTACGAAATGTAGACTGCAAACCACGGGATAATCAGAAGGAATCCATTTACTTCCATTGCTGATTCCTTCCCTGGATATAATACTTAACCACATTCGACGCAATTCATCACTTGAAGATATCCACGACATTCTGGGTTCTCTTTCCTTGATTTTCAGAAAGGCACTAATCAGAACACCATTTTCACTTAAAACAAGTACAGTACTACACTATTTCCCGCTATTTCATTCCGACAGGTCCGGCCACTTGGTGCTGCCACCTACCGTGGGTATTTCTAAACGGAGTGTTTCATTTAGCGCCATGTTAAAATCTTGTAATGAGCAGGCAGTATAAGCTGCCATCGGATGCTGATCGAGCAGGCAGTGGGTTCGAAAATGGAAATAGAAGTATCTTCCATGTAACTCTTTGCTTGGCGCAACCAATGAAATTCGTCGGTGCGTGCGCCGAACGCTAGTCAGCTGTTGTCTTCCTACACTCCTACCACAGACATAGATTTAGATTTAGACTGGCAATGAGTAGCAGGATTCTGAAGCCGGAAGCGTGCAGCCGCCACCATCTTACGTCACTACACTACCCCGATGCATTAATGTAGAATAGTAGCCGAAACGTAATATTGGACAGGAGATAATTAAAATATTTGAAAGCATATCGAAATAATAACAAAAACATTGAATAGTTAGAACTATTAGGTCCTTTGTTTTACTGTTTAAAAAAAAAGAAAGACTGGTATATCAATTTACAAATGCTTAAAAATAACCAACCTGTTTTAGACCGATCTTTGGTCAAATCTGTCTCCATCCAACTCTCTTACAGCATGATTCACACGTATTTTCAGATTGGTTTGTTAGTCCAATTCTTGTCCCGTTTCTCTACGGCATCGGGTATGAGGTGAGATGAATCTGCCGTGGCGAGTTGTTATGACCGGATGCCCCCCCTGACGTCAACTTTATCAGAGGAGTTAATGAGATGAAATGAATCACATGATATGTGATACTAGGACGGGAGAGGGTGAAACCCGGTGCCGGCAGATAGCCTATTCCTGACAAACTGCACAAATGGGTCTGATCAAGGCTTAACGTCACCATCCGACGGACTATTCACCATCAACAGCGTCATATGCCCCCACTCGATATAGGTATTGCGGAGAAGTTTGGAATTTAATCCAGGCGTTTTCATGCAATTCAGTAATTAGAAATTGTATACCACCACCTCTCCTACCCTGCCGGCCAACATTCTGATGGTGAACATTTTTTCGATCAACGTTACTCGAACCGGATAACCACGGTGTCAGACCGTTTAGACTTCAACGCCTTAACGACCATGGCCACCAGGTGGGTTCTCCCACGTATTTTCAGGTATATTGATGAAATTACACCAATAAGGCAATAAACGTGCGAGTTCTTTGAGTTTAGGTCTAAAGTATGTGAGCTTTAACTTGAAAAGAAAAGTTACATAGAACTGAGCTATGACTTAATTTGGAATGTTCCCTTTCATGACTGAGCTTAAACCATTAGGACATGTTTCTCTCCGAAATGCATCTCAGTAAGTTTGCGCACATGAACATGATTCATAGGAACGTACAGATTACCTCTTTTCTGGAAAGAAATGAATGGATAATGATATAATAATAATAATAATAATAATAATAATAATAATAATAATAATAATAATGTTTAATGTTATTTGTTTTACGTCCCATTAACTACTGTTACGGTTTTCGGAGACGCCGAGGTACCGGAATTTTGTCCCGCAGGAGTTTTGCGTCTCAGTAAATGTACCGACACGAGGCTGACACATTTGAATACCGGTACCTTTAAATACAGCAGGACAGATTCAGGAAAGAACCTGCCAAAATGGGGTCAGAAGGCCAGTGCCTCAACCGTCTGAGCCACTCAGCGCGGCTAAGGATTTTCTTTTTTTACAACAGCTACCTTACACGTATCACATTGAAGAGAATTGGCTAACATCTTTACCACAAATCCTGAGACATATTCTATAATATTCTGTGATAATAAACCTAATATCCTATTTCGGTTGATTCAAGCTTACCGATCCTTCCATTCTAATTTTAACAGTAATTTTGACATCCTTATAATATATCTTTAAAGATTAGAAGAGACTGAGACCGCTGTTGTTCAATTACTAACACCAGCAAAAAAAAAAAAAAAAAAAAAAAAAAAACAAACAACTTGTAACCAAAAGTTGTAGTAACATTTGTCGTGATATTGGGAGAGCAGTCAAGAAAACATAACTAGTAACTCGTTCCTTTTCTTACTATTATTATCAAAAAATCTAAGAACCTAAAATACAACACTTGTGACACAATGATATTAAATAAAGACATAACACATAACACATAACACAGTCCAAAGAAGGTTCTTGAGTAGTGTCTATCAATTTCCAACATTCTCCCCACCCTGGTCAACCTCTAGGGGGATGACCAGCTGAATTTGTCGGGCTGTTTTGTGTCCCTGTGGGGTTTGAAGAATCACAGTCCTTATCTTCTGGTCCCTTGCTTCTAATAACCTCTCTATTCTTCCTTTTTTCTATAAGTGGCGTGGTCGTCCATCTTCTTGAATCAGCGCGAGATCTCCTGGTCGGAACTCGATGGATCTCCCAGACATACCTCGAGCTTCATGAAAGCTTTTGAGTTCTAAGAGGTACTCCTTTGTCCATCTTCTGCAGAAGTCGTCTGACAGCTTTTTTCTCAGTCTGAATTCTCTTGTCAAGGCAAGTCTGGTAGTCGGTTCTGGTCATGTGGGCACAGTCATGAGTCCTTCACCAACAAGAAAGTGTGCCGTCATCAGGGGTTCAGCGTCATCTCCATGGGAGATCGGTCTTGAATTTACCGCAGCTTCGATGTTGACTAGAGTGCTGTTAAGCTGTTCTTATGAAAGTCTTGATAGTCCCAGCACCTTTCTTAGGTATCGCTTAACTGTGCCTACCATTCTCCCCCACCATCCTCCCCACAAATATGCCCGTGGGGCGTTGAACTTCCAAGTTATACCGTCTTTGGCGAGGAATCGATGGGTCTCCGAGGATGACAGTGCCTTCCAAAGTTCCGACAGTTCTGCATTGGTGCCCTGAAATGTCCTTACGTGGTCCGTGTATATGGTATGTGGCAGTCCACGCCTACCAGCAAACCTTTGAAGGGCCGTAAGGAATGTGTCAGTGGTCATACTGGAGCATAACTCTAAATGCACCACACGTGTAACAGCACAAGTGAATAGCGCTATGTAAGCCTTTTCCATCGTCATGCCCACTTTGATGTAGAGGGAACCTGCGAAGTCTATCCCGGTAACTGCGAAGGGTTTCGACAGTCTCACCCTATCCGCAGATAGTGGAGCTTCGATTTGCTGCCCTCTAGGGTTCTTCATGATACTGCATGGGAGGCTGGCGAGCAAGACCCTTTTAACAGTTTGACGAGCTCTAAGGATCCAGAACTCTTTCCGGAGCTCCGACAGTATTACCCGAACTCCAAAATGATGTAATCTGATATGTGTTTGCCGAATGAGTATATACGTGAATCGATGAGAGCCGTCTAGGAGTATCAGATGCCGTCGCTCCTTAGCGAGGTCCGTATAGTGCAATCGACTCCCGAGGCGGAGGAGTCCGCCTTCAATGAAGGAGTTGAAGGGTCCTATTTTGGATTCTTTAGGAATTGGTTGACCGTCTTAGAGTGCTCGAAGTTCTAGTGCAAAACATTCTCATCGAACAGCTCCTATCCAGTATGTACGTGCCTTTGCTAGCTCCACCGCTGTTCGTTCTCCTGTAAGCTTCTCTCGATGGCGAGTGTTGTGTGTAAATCGAAGAATCCAACCAGTAATACGCATCAGTTTCCAGTAGGAACTGAACTTGGAACTGTCGATAACGCTGGAATATGTGGTCGTTGTCATTACATGTTTTATGTTTCTCTTCTCCTCGGGAAGTTGCTCGCTTGGAGTTTGAGCACCGGATGGCCAACATTCCTCACGATGTGCAAGCCATGTCGGTCCATTCCACCACTTGCGCTCATTTCGTATCTGGTCACCACGAAGTCCTCGTGTAAGGTGGTCAGCCATGTTCTCATGTCCAGGGCAATGCCTCCACTGACTTGGAGTTGAGTACGATTGAATCTCCGTTACTCTGTTGCAGACGAAGGTTTTCCATTTGTTTGGTCCACTGTGTATCCAGCCCAAGGTGACAGTAGAATCCGTCCATAGTATTGCCTGAGTGATATCGTGGCCTGTAGCTGCGCAGAAATAGGACAGCAATCGCGCTCCCACTACCGCTGCTAGTAGTTCGAGCCTTGGCAAGGTTACCTTCTTGATCGGGGTGAGCCTGTTCTTACTGCAGGCCAGATGGACGAGTACGTTGCTTCCCGCGTTCATGCGAATGTACAAAACTGCCCCATATGCCCTTTATGAATCATCACAAAATACGTGGATCTGAACCTTGCGTGCCGTTGAAGTAGCTAGCCACCGCGGAATTTGTACCCGTGAAAGAGAGGATAAGGAGGATGCCCAAGTGTTCAATGATGCTCCGATGTCAAGAGCTAGCAACTCGTCCCAGTCAATTCCCCTGCTCCACGTATCCTGAAATAACAGCTTACCGAGAAGAGATACGGGGGATAACAGTCCGAGTGGATCATAGAATCTAGCCGTAATCTGTAATAACTTCATCTTGGAGATTGGTCCTTCAGATAAGACCTTGGTGATCTCCTCTGGGTCAATGTAAAGGTTATCCGTTTCTGTATTCCAGTAAACGCCTAGTACCTGCGTCTCTGCGTTGATCTCTTGACCTTCGGCTCTCCAAATGGCCTTTAGCGAGTCTAAATTAGTGGCCCATTTCGCTAGGTGGAAGTTCATCAATTTCATCAGTGCAGTAAGTTCGTAATACAGGGCAATCACACCATTGTCATTCTCTGCGCCGGATGCGAAGTCGTCCATAAAGGTATTGTCATCTATGAAGGGTGCTGGAATAGGAAATGTCGTCTTGTATCTGTCGGCGAGTTCCCTCAGTGTTGCTGAAAGCAAGAACGGACTGCAAGTCAGGCCGAATGGGAGCCTAGTGAAGCGATAGGTCACTACCTCGTCCGTTGTGTGGTAACTTCCGTTACTGTCCTGGGTGACCCTGTACCACAAGAATCTGGTCAAGTTCCTGTCATCCTCGTGCAAGATCAGCTGAAGAAATGCCTGTGTAATATCAGTAATGATGGCCATGGGATGTAGCCTGAATCGTAGTAGAATAGCCAGTGTCTCGGGTAGCAGATTTGGACCTGCCTCTAAAGCATCGTTGAGAGACGGAGAGTTGGTTTCGTGAGAAGATGCGTCAAAAACTATTCTCCAATTTGTTCTCCCAGTTTCTCCTTCTTTACAGCTTGGTGGGGGAGATAAAACGTGGTGTTCTTTGGAACTCCAGTAGGTGTGACTTCTATTTGTACTTTCATGATACGATCCAGCATTTGGTTGTAGTACACCTCCTTTAGAGTGCTATTGTTTTGAAGTCTTTTGATCAAGGTATCAAACCGAAGTTCCGCATTTATCTTGTTACTTGAAGGAAGAACATCCTGCTTTCTTGGTAGGCAGACCACTCTCCGGCGACCTTCAACGCGATAGGTTGCCTTGAATTCTTGAAGAATAGCAGAGTCTTTCTCAGTTAGGTCTCGATTTTGATTTGCAACTATTCCCATTGTCTCTAAATCACAGAATTTTCTTAGTTCATCATCCGAAGGTGAGCTAGCTTGTCGAATGAAGTTCACAACAGTAGAATTCACACAAGTACCTGATCGGCTTCCATTTAATATCCATTCAAAAATTGTCGGAATCAGGACGATCGATTCAGATATTCGAATCGGTGAACCGTCCTTCACTATTTTCCAATCTTGGCCACTGCCAATTAAGATCTCCACGGGCAGTTTTCTTTCGAATCAGGCCTAGGGTCTGCTAACTGCAATTTGCGTACGTGCGCCCAAGTTTTGATGTCTTGTGGAGCTGCTGGTTGAGGTGAGAGTGAGTGTGCACTTTCGTAAGCATTCATGGAAACCGTAAAGTTGGTGTAAACTCCTTTCATACTGAACCTGACGACTCTGCGCTGACATGATGGGTTAGTCTGGGACTCAAATGTGCAAACAGTCAGTTCTCTTTTGTCGGTGGTTAGTAGCTGTAGGTCGTCTATCAGTGATCTTGATATAAATGTTGCCTGACTTTCACTGTCTAGTATACATCGAGAAAGTCGGCTTAGCCCTGTAGGTTCAGTGATTCTTACTTGAGCTGTCTGTAAGAATGTGAAACCTGGTGTAGTGATATCTATTTTTCCTACAGAGTCTGTGTTGGCCTGATCTTCTGAGGTCTTGTGACTCCTCCCGTTGTCGCAAAGGGACTTACGGTGCGACTTCTTGCAGTTAGCACACTGTGCCTTTCCTTTCTTTCGACAAATGAACGCCATATGCCCTCGATTGAGGCACAGGAAGCACCGGTTAGCTCTCTTCAGCCTCTCCTTTCGCTCCGTAACGTTTGTGATGTTCTTACAGTCCTGAGCCCAGTGACCTCTTGATTCACAAAAGACGCAAAATGGTTCCGGCCCCTTAACCTCTTTTCCTGCTAAGCCTTTAGGATCGGCACGGACGTGAAGAGCTTCCGCCGTAGGGGGGTAGCTTGATGATATGGAGGTTTCACCACGAATCTTTTGTGTAGTAAGCGCTCCGTCAACTTCCTCACTGAGAAACTCCATTAGTTGGAGGATGTTACCCTCCGAAAGGTCTTTTCGTTTTGCGTGAATGATCCAGCGACGACATATATCGTCTGGAAATACGCGGAGAATCTTCGGTGCAAGTACTCGGCCATAGGCGTTAACATCTTCCCCAAGAGCGCGCAGAGCTTGAATGCGGCGATTGCAGTCAATAAACGTACAATTAAGTGCGTCCGGTGTGGCAAACTGGATGGGCTTAATACATTCTATGTAGTCCAAGTGGGCCTGTATGATTCTATTCTTGTCGCCGCAGCGAGCTTCAAGAATTTTCTTAGTCTCTTCATATGTCTCGGCCGTCACTGCGATGCCCTCAGTCAAGTGCTTCGGTTCCCCCTCTAAATAACCCCGAAGAAATATATGTTTATTGATAGTAGAGAGTGACGTGTCCTTATTGATTGACTATTCGAATTGTTCCCAGAAACGTGTCCATGTTTCTATATTACCTGAGAAGGGTTCTAGTCTTATTGGGGGAGTCTTAACGTGGTTGAGGGAACAGCTGAGGCAAGTGTTGGTACCGTCTGTGTGTTCGTGAGTCTAAGATTCGACATCACGCATTCAAGTTTATTCTTCATCCCATGTGAAATGCGAATGATAGCGCACTTGGCGGTCTCTATGTATTCCTCACATGTACTTACGTCATCAACGTACGCGGTGTCATCCAGGAGGTCGTGAACCTCATCGTCCAGGGCCCTTAATTTATCCAAAGTCTCTTGTAACCTATCCTTACAGTACTCGTAATCCTCGGGAGAGGTAGACTCAGTAAACTCTCGTGCTTCCTCCACGAGACGTGTGATGTTTTCCCTTTCCCTAGCACGTTTTCTTTCCAATTAGTGTAGTCGTGTGTTCGCGTTACCGCCTTCCATACTGGGCCTCTAGACGTGAATTTGCTATAGTAAAATAGTGTACTTGATAGGGACTCCGTAATACCGTGGGAAATATTTCGTTACTTGATCTATTATTAATCGTACTCTGACGTATTGTGACGTAGTTCAAGAAAAGCCAGGAGAATGCAGCACTGGTCATTCAGTCGTGCGTGAGGACTCCTCCAAGTGACGTAAATAAACAATATGGCTACCCTTCCAGCTTGACCAATAAACTATCTATGCGTTTACACTACAAATACTATCTATGCCCCCTTTTTTATCTTACTATGCCTTATGCGGTATTTGGAAGTTCCTTAACTATCTCAGATATTAACAGGAAAAAAAATACTCATCTGAGAAATGTTACCGTACGTTGATGGCTTGGCGTGATAGGTTTTATTTCCACAGCAACAATTTTCCCGTAGTCTCTTTACGGAACGTGTAGTAAACCAATTACTATTTAGTCTCAAGTATATTGCCCATTCGCGCTGGAGTGTAGTTCTTCCCGGGTTTCGGCACCATTTTATGTCGTGATATTGGGAGAGCAGTCAAGAAAACGTAACTAGTAACTCGTTCCTTTTCTTACTATTATTATCAAAAAATCTAAGAACCTAAGATACAACACTTGTGACACAATGATATTAAATAAAGACATAACACATAACGACATAACACAGTCCAAAGAAAGTTCTTGAGTAGTGTCTATCAATTTCCAAAAACATTATTATTACTATTATTATTAGGCCCTATGCCGCACTCCATCACAAGGGGGCTAACACCAACAAATATGCACCGGAAGGAAGTGAATTAGGCATCTTTAATCGTAAATTTAATTGCATTAATTAGTAGGCAACAAGTGTACATGAATACAAGTACGCCACTTACCAGTGTATTGAAACTCCTATTCCTTCCTTATTCCTTCTTCGTGAATAGGAAAAACCGCACCCAAACATTACACAGGTATTCACCATTCTGCCACACAGTAGTTTTCCGAAAAATGAATGTGAAGTGTATATAAAAAACCGTAAAACAAAACTGTACGTAACATATTAACATGCATGTTTACAGTGAAACTGTAGTGACATAAGATGGCGGCGGACGCAATTTTCCGGCTTCACTAGGACCAATGCTACGAGATCGGTGTTGCCTGTCTCTTTTATATGTCTTTGAATCCTACACATCCCTCAAATATGGCTAAGCATGAACATGACTTGACCACAGATAAGAATATCGCTTTCGGGGGAAATTAAATATAATATTATCGACACTAAAACGACACGCCACCGTACGAGGAAGTGTAGCTTTAATTACAGTATTGTTACAATGAGTGTAATCCAAATAGCTTCGGCGAAGGGAAGATGAAACAATAATCCTGTGTAACCGAATGTGTTGTAGGTCCATATAGATGTAGCTTGCATTCTGGAGATCATAGGTTCGAAACTCACCATCGGCAGCTCTGAAGGGTTGTTTCACGTACTTTCCCTATTTTCACTAGGCATGTTATTATGGCCACGGTTCTTCTCCCCTACCTCATGGTGGTATAGACTTGAGTGTGAGCCTCTCCAGTATTTATCTTTGTGAAGGTGTCATAAGACGGTGTTAGGTATATATCAAGTGTGCATTCAGTGGTGTTTTAACTTGTGCATGTGCAGAAGTACTTTACTTGGAAGAAGGTATCGTGATTCGTAAGTAAATTTTAAAAGCTTTTTAATTACAATGGGTAACACACGTAAACAAGTGAAAACTAAAGCCCGTATCGCCCAGCCCGTGAGCAGGAGTGTCACCCCACTCTCGAAAGTCAAGGAAATAAACAGCGACAGCCCACGCTCTCATGTGGCAACTGCTGAAACTACGCGGGAACAACTGAAGAACATCAACCGTCCTCTAAATTCACAGAACAGTGCTGCCAACATCTTGACCTGCGATGATAAAGTGATAAAGTAGTTAATAAGTGTAGAAATTAACCAAATTTTGTGTGTGTGTGATACATTTAGCTTCACAAATAATTGTGTTTAGTGTTATTAGTAGTAATCTGCGATTAGTGGCATTTATTTACAGTTTTCACACGGAGTAGCTCCGTAGGCGTTCGCTAGATTACAACCGGTAATGTATGTCTGCGTGAAAGAAGAAATATATCTTTCTTTTTAATAGTATTATTAAAATATCAATGGGTTTGTTGATAAAAAATACGGTACTTACAGGGTACAAAGACGGGATCTTAAAAGGAGTCGTAACTTCGGCAGCGGTTATATCTATTAGTGCAGGCATTTGACAGGGTATTTCAAATAGCAGTTCAACGGTCCCACCTATCACGAAGGTAATAACTTCTTTTAACAACGCGATACTATTGTAAATTTTGTTTAAAGAAAGGATTTCAACAGAATAGACAGAATAGTATTTCACTGGCGAAATAGTTAACAGTCGTAATTGTTATTGATTATTGTCGCTCTTCTTATTCAAATATTGGCATTGTTGGCTACAGTCTGTGAACAAAGGGTGTAGTGTATCAAGGAAATATAAATAAAAATCAGCTGATTCTTGTATTCCGATCATTTGTAGTTCCGAATAGGCAGTTCATGTATCCGTAATGTATATTTCACACCCTCGACATTTCAGTATTTATGAGCGGTTAGCTAATAATCAAGTTCCGACGTTCCAATAACTGCAATTCTAGTCCCTGGCGTAGTTTAGACAGAAATACTTTTGAGAAATTATTGTAAACAACCTCACATTTTTCAACATTTAAGGACACTTTTATTCTCCGCGGAGTAGGGAAAATATTAGTAATCCAGCATCTGTAAAGATCACATAACCGCATTTCAGTTGAGAACTGTAGTGTAGATACAGTATAGTAGATAGTATCTTGCCTGTTAAATTCGTATGTATTTTTGTGCAAACGGCAGGTTTCATTTCTATTACAGCATAGTAGGACAAAGTAGTACTAATATTAATCTGTATACGTGTTTAACTTTGTTGGTAATCTTTGAGTACCGTACCATACCTACCGGTAATTCTTGCCGATATCTAAATATAGGCCTAATTGGAATTTTCATTTCTGTTTGTGCTTAGTAAGAAGCTAGGATACGTCCGAACGTAGTTTTAACATTATTTTAGTGTAGTATATTAACTTATTAGAAATTAGAGTGCCTATTCTATAATTTTGAGTAGTTTTGCGAATTTCGAACTTTAATGGTAATTTTCTTTTCTGTTTTTGCTTGGTATTAACCTGTGTAATTAGAATACGTCAGAACGTAGTTTAAAATTATTGTAGTGTATTATAGCATCTTATTAGAAAGTAGTGTGTTTATTCTATTACTGTGAAATATTTGTATAGAATAGTACCGTTCCTGTGGTATCTGAAATAACTCTCTTACTAAAATACTGTTGTTTTAATTAGGGTAGACTGAACTGCAGTAAATAATTGTGTAATTCTTGTGTATTATTCTCTGTTTCCAGTAATTAACAGCAATTTTCATCGTGTTAACGTGTTGTAGGAATAACAATAGTACAATCAAGTAGTATTGTAGTGTAGTAGTAGCCTATATTAAATAACTGTCGTGTGTTCTTTGTGAACTAACCTAGACAATATTACTTTCCTTTCATTTTTATTTTGTACAGAATAAGTTATCTTATTTTTCCTTTTCTTTTCATTATTTAGAAAAAATGCCTAAGCAGTGCGAGTGTAGGAACTGTGGGTGTGGTCAGGCATTAAGGAGTATGAGGGAGGAGTTGGGAGAGCTTGAGGGAGATAATTAGGATACTCTCAGAGGACAGGAGGGAAAGTAGGTTTCCAAACAATGTACAGGATACAGTAGGTGAAATAGAGGGATTGGAAGGAAATGGGGGAATTGTGGAAGACAGGTGGTCTAATGTTTTAAGGGGAAGGGGATTGCAGGCTAAGGGCTCCATTCAGGATCAAAATTCATGACAGGTGTCGGTGATAAATCGGTACAAATCACTGCAGGTAGAACAACCGAGGGAAGATGAGGAACAGGGAAATGTTGCCGAGAAGTTTGGAAGTAAGAGAAAGGGAAGAGGTAGGAAACGGAAATGTGGAGTAGTGGATAGGAAAATACAGGTGGAACAGGGCCATGGGATGGAGAAAAGGGAGGAGGAAGTAGCTTCTGCAGCTGTCAGAAAAGACAGGACTGACCAGGAGGAGAGGGGACCAAATGAGGTGGGTAGGGTTGAGGCTCTGGTCATGGGGCATTCTATCGTTAGACATGTCGGGAAAGTGTCTGGAGGAAAGGGTACCAGGGTAGAGTGTTATCCAGGAATTAGGTTAAGGCAGATGTTGAAGAAAGTATAAGAGAAGGAGGAGGGAAAGGAGAAGGTGGTAGTGTTTCACGTTGGACAAGCAGGTATAAGTACCAACATAGTTGGGGATGTGTGGGATCTGATAAATGCAGCACGGATGGAGTTCAAGGAAGCGGAGATTGTTATCAGTGGAATACTGTGTAGGAGGGATACTGACTGGAAGGTGATTGGGGATTTAAATGAGACTATGGAGTGGGTATGTGGGAAACTGGATGTGAAATTTCTATATCCTAATGGGTGGGTAGGAGATAGGGATCTGCGCTCAGATGGCCTTCACTTAAACCGCAGTGGTACATACAAGTTAGGAAATTTGTTTAGAAGGATAATAGGGAGGTACAGTCAGGGAAACAGGGTGCGCTAGGCAGCGGTGTTAAGGGAACAGGGAACTGGAAATCAAGTAGGGATGACATAAAACTGTTAGTGCTCAACTGTAGAAGTATTGTAAAGAAAGGAATAGAATTAAGTAATTTAATAGATATATACTTACCAGATATTGTAATAGGAGTTGAAACATGGCTGAGAAATGATATAATGGATGCAGAAATTTTCTCACGGAACTGGAGGGTGTATCGTAGAGATAGGATAGGAAAGGTAGGAGGGGGAGTATTCATTCTCGTGAAAGAAGAATTTGTAAGCTACGAGAAAGTTAAAGATGACAAGCACGAAATTCTAGGGGTGAGGCTCATTTCTAAAGATAATAGGCAACTAGATGTCTTTGGAGTGTACAGACCAGGATAGGGTAGCGTAGATGCTGATTCAGAATTATTTGATAAGATAATCAGCTATGTGGGAAACGATAAGGAAAGGAACGTGATCGTAGCGGGTGATCTCAATTTACCAAATGTCAATTGGGAAGGTAAGGCGAACGACAGGAAGCATGACCAACAAATGGCAAATAAGTTAATATGGGAAGGGCACCTAATTCAGAAAGTGATGGAACCAACTAGAGGGAAGAATATCCTGGATGTGGTGCTGGTAAAACCAGATGAGCTCTGTAGAGAAACCGAAGTAATAGATGGTATTAGTGATCACGAAGCTGTTTTTGTGGTATCTAAGAATAAATGTGAAAGAAAGGAAGAGATTAAAATTAGGACTGTTAGGCAGTACCATATGGCTGATAAAATAGGCATGAGGAAGTTTTTAATAAGCAACTATGATCGGTGGAAAACGGTAAATAAAAACGTAAACAGACTCTGGGATGGGTTTAAA
The DNA here is from genome assembly GCF_040414725.1 of Anabrus simplex. Taxonomy (NCBI): domain Eukaryota; kingdom Metazoa; phylum Arthropoda; class Insecta; order Orthoptera; family Tettigoniidae; genus Anabrus; species Anabrus simplex. Next base: position 639,955,923 of record NC_090265.1, on the reverse strand, counting down.
GCAATTGTTGAGGAATGTGAAAATAGGTTTGTACCTTTAAAGATGGTAAGGAATAGTAAAGATCCACTATATTATAACAGGGAAGTAAAGAGACTAAGAAGGAGGTGCAGGTTGGAAAGAAATAGAGTTGGAAATGACTGTGGAAGTAAGGGGAAATTGAAGAAACTTACTAGGAAATTAAATCTAACAAAGAAGTCAGCTAAGGATAACATGATGGCAAGCATAATTGGCGGCCACACTAATTTTAGTGAAAAATGGAAGAGTATGTATAGGTACTTTAAGGCAGAAACAGGTTCCAAGAAGGACATTCCAGGAATAATTAATGAACAAGGGGAGTGTGTATGTGAGGATCTTCAAAAGGCAGAAGTATTCAGCCAGCAGTACGTAAAGATTGTTGGTTACAAGGATAATGTCCAGATAGAGGAGGTGACTAATACTAAAGAAGTATTAAAATTTACCTATGACAGCAATGACATTTACAGTAAGATACAAAAGTTGAAAACTAGAAAAGCAGCTGGAATTGATAAGGTTTCGGGGGATATAATAAAGACAATGGGTTGGGATATAGTACCATATCTGAAGTACTTGTTTGATTTTTGTTTGCATGAAGGAACTTTACCAAATGAATGGAGAGTTGCTATAGTAGCCCCTGTATATAAAGGAAAGGGTGATAGGCATAAAGCTGAAAATTACAGGCCAGTCAGTTTGACATGCATTGAATGTAAGCTTTGGGAAGGCATTATTTCTGATTATATAAGACATGTTTGCAAAATTAATAATTGGTTTGACAGAAGGCAGTTTGGGTTTAGGAAAGGTTATTCCACTGAAGCGCAACTTGTAGGATTCCAGCAAGATATAGCAGATATCCTGGATTCAGGAGGTCAATTGGACTGTATTGCGATTGACTTATCTAAGGCATTTGATAGGGTAGATCATGGGAGACTACTGGCAAAAATGAGTGCAGTTGGACTTGACAAAAGAGTGACTGAATGAGTGGCACTGTTTCTAGAAAATAGAACTCAGAGAATTAGAGTAGGTGAAGCTTTATCTGTCCCTGTAAAAATTAAGAGGGGGGATTCCTCAGGGCAGTATTATGGACTTTATGTTTTTTTTTGCTATGGGCTTTACGTCGCACCGACACAGATAGGTCTTATGGCGACGATGGGATAGGAAAGGCCTAGGAGTTGGAAGGAAGCGGCCGTGGCCTTAATTAAGGTACAGCCCCAGCATTTGCCTGGTGTGAAAATGGGAAACCACGGAAAACCATTTTAGGGCTGCCGATAGTGGGATTCGAACCTACTATCTCCCGGATGCAAGCTCACAGCCGCGCGCCTTTACGCGCACGGCCAACTCGCCCGGTCCTTTATGTTTTCTTATATATATCAATGATATGTGTAAAGAAGTGGAATCAGAGATAAGGCTTTTCGCAGATGATGTTATTCTGTACAGAGTAGTAAATAAGTTACAAGATTGTGAGCAACTGCAAAATGACCTCGATAATGTTGTGAGATGGACAGTAGGCAATGGTATGATGATAAACGGGGATAAAAGTCAGGTTGTGAGTTTCACAAATAGAAAAAGTCCTCTCAGTTTTAATTACTGCGTTGATGGGGTGAAAGTTCCCTTTGGGGATCATTGTAAATACCTAGGTATAAATATAAGGAAAGATCTTCATTGTGGTAATCACATAAATATGATTGTAAATAAAGGGTACAGATCTCTGCACATGGTTATGAGAGTATTTAGGGGTTGTAGTAAGGATGTAAAGGAGAGAGCATATTTGTCTCTGGTGAGACCTCAACTTGAGTATGGTTCCAATGTATGGGACCCTTACCAGAATTACTTGATTCGGGAACTGGAAAAAATCCAAAGAAAAGCAGCTCGATTTGTTCTGGGCGATTTCCGACAAAATAGTAGTGTTACAAAAATGTTGCAAAGTTTGGGCTGGGAAGACTTGGGAGAAAGGAGACGAGCTGCTCGACTAAGTGGTATGTTCCGAGCTGTCAGTGGAGAGATGGTGTGGGAGGACATCAGTAGACGAATAAGTTTGAATGGTGTCTTTAAAAGTAGGAAAGATCACAATATGAAGATAAAGTTGGAATTCAAGAGGGCAAATTGGGGCAAATATTCGTTTATAGGAAGGGGAGTTAGGGATTGGAATAACTTACCAAGGGAGATGTTCAATAAATTTCCAATTTCTTTGCAATCATTTAAGAAAAGGCTAGGAAAACAACAGATAGGGAATCTGCCACCTGGGCGACTGCCCTAAATGCAGATCAGTAGTGATTGATTGATGATCAGTGCACCCATCGGACACGTTGCGAACCAGCGTAAGCAAAGAGGTTATAGATACTACTGTGTCACTAACCGTGGATAACCTCATTAAAAACAGTTCACTCCTCGACGAACTTGTAGACAGAGTAGCTGATAAGGTCATACAGAAACTTAAAGAAAGTATTGATTTTAATACTGATGTAATAAGAGAATTAAAATGTGAACTCAACAAACGTGACGAGGCAGTAACTGATCTTCAACGGCAGTTAGACGATAGGACAGATGAGTTGGAAAGTTATCAACGTCGGAACAGTTTACGTATATTTGGACTACCTGAAACTTCAGGACAAGACACGGATAAGCGCATTCAGGAGATTGCCACTCGGATCAACGTTCCACTTGATCCCGCGATGATCGACCGTTAGCACAAAGTTGGTACCAGAAGTCACAACAAAACCAGACCCATCATTGTGAAATTTGTTTCATACGTCTACCGAAATGCAATCTTCAAATCAAAGAGGCTGTTAAAGAATAGTGGTATAACCATACGGGAGGACCTAACTAAGACCCGTACTGACATTCTCAAACGTGCTGTAAGCCATTTCGGACTAAATTCAGTGTGGGCTATGGATGGTGGCATAATGGTCCGCGTTAGTGATGTGAAACATCGAGTGAAGACGGAACGGGAACTCGAGGAACTGAAGAAACACTACCCAGCTCCACTGAAATGATGCGGCGTGATAATTCGTATTCCTGTGCATCACTCGATTACTGGAATTACTTTGGACGAGAAGTAAAGATAATTCTGGTGAGGCTAACAATTCAAAAGTTTCTCTTTCGCAACCATTCTATTTAGTGTAGTATATTAGTTGTAATTTATTTTACATTTATAAATTATTGCTAACGGGATTGATTTTATACACATTTCCTACTCATTTATTTATCTCACTTCATCACATCATTTCTAAATCCTATACGTATTCTTATATTGATATAGGGTACTAAAAACATCATACTTCTTGAACGATCCGTTATTTATCTATTGTGTTTAACCTTTTGTACTATAATGTACTCATGACAAGTAATGAGTGTGTCTTATCTGACTTACTCTACGGTGTTAGTGTGAGAAACACAAGAAATCTTAAGGTCATTCATATCACTTCTCAGTCTCTTGTTGACTCCTCCCATATATCTGAGTTCCGGCACATTTTTGGCAAGAGTTCGTTTGATATTATTGCAGTAAGAGAAACATTTCTTAAACCTGCCGTCTGTCTGGATGGGTATAATATTTTCCGTAATGACAGAATAAACAGAGCCGCTGGTGGTGTTGCAGTTTACTTGAAGAACAGCATACCTAGTATACTTAGTGTACTTAGCAAATCTCCTGGAGAGTACAGTAAGAAACTTGAGTACATAATCCTTGATATAGCCCTTTCAGACACTAAAATTCTTTTCGCTTGTATATATCGTCCACCAAAAGTAGGGTTCATGGATACATTCTTGGACGATATGTATTCTCATGTTATGAATTATAAATATGTGTTCGTTGTGGGCGATGTTAATGTTCGTTTCTGAACTGGGACGTTTGAAAGCAAAAAAACATACGCGATGTGCTCAACGCTTGTAACCTCGACTGCCTTCCTTTCAATCCAACATTTCATACTGCTACTTCCGATAGCACTCTTGACATAATCTCATCCAACTGCAATGAGTTGGTAGTAGAATACGGACAGGAACCAGCTGCCGGCTTTTCTGGTCATGACTTGATGTATGCCGTATTCACTTTATCCACGCCAGAACAAATTCCTAAAACAATTCTTGTTCGAGACTTCAGTAAATTTGACGTAAACAAGTTTCGTGCTGACGCTGAATTACTAACCCTGGAATGTGTTTCTCCAGTCTAATGATATGGATCAAAAAGTCTCTCTCTTCAACAGCTTTGTACTTTCTCTTTATGACAAGCATGCGCCCCAAAAAAGAATTCTGGTAAAACACCTGTCAACACCATGGTTCAATAAGCGTATTAAGGAATTGATAAGTAAACGGGGCAGAGCTAGGAAGAAATTTATTAAAACAAAACTCCCAGATGATTACGAGCAATTCAGGATCTTGCGTAATGAGACAAAACAAGTCATTAGAAACACTAAAGTGAAGTAGATGCACAACATCTTCCGTAACTGTAAGAGAACCTCAGCTTCTTGGCGTGCTGCAGAATCACTGGGTATTGGAGTCAGTCACTCTCTAGATAGCCAGATACCTGTTACTCCATCTGAATTAAGTGAATATTATATGGCATCAGTCTCTAACTTCAACTCTCCGAAAGTATCAGAAACTGCCAAACATTATAGATCTCTCACGCCAAGTAACAGAGATAAATTCTATTTCACGTACGTACACCCTTCACAGGTAGAAAAAGCAGTCAGATCAATTCGAACTAAAGCTAAAGGTCCAGAAAATATCTCAATATCTATGATATCTAATTGCATTGACATATTTCTTCCTGCCCTTGTGCATTTATTTCACTTCTCTCTACAGAATGGAGTTTATCCCTCAGAATGGAAGCGTGCCAATGTACGTCCTGTGCCCAAAAAGAAAACACCAACAGTCTGTAGTGATTTTAGGCCTATCAACATCCCCTGTGCACTTAGTAAGGCACTAGAAAGAATTGTTCATGATCAGATACTCAGATACATGAATATCTGTCTAAATATCTCATTCTAAATCCCTACCAATCTGGCTTCAAGAAGGGCCATAGTACTACTACGGCTCTGCTGAGAGCTACGGATGATATACGCGCGGCCATCGATAAGAGGCAGCTTACTCTCTTTGATTTCTCTAAGGCATTTGACTCTGTTAATCATGAGTTGTTTCTTGCAAAGTTGAAGTCAATTGGTTTCTCGCAGAGTGCTCTGCCGTGGTTTGAAACATATCTATCAAGTAGATCACAAAGAGTCACGTTTGTTGACGGACGATCCTCTATCTGGTAATCAGTAAACTGTGGCATACAACAAGGATCAGTCCTCGGTCCTTTATGTTTTTCTATTTATATTAATGACATTTCTGAAGTCTTTAAAAGTAGTAACTTTCACATGTATGCTGATGACTTACAAGCTTACTTCCACTTCAGTCCCACTAACGCCTTTTTGTATAATGCATTTTAACCATGATATCGAATGGAGCGCAAATCATAACCTCCAACTAAATGTGGCTAAGACCCAGCTTATTTGCATAGGTTACTCAAAATTCCTGAAAACTGTTGACCTCAAATCCCTCCCAGCAATAAAAAGTCTAGATACAGATATCCATTATAGTGACACCGTTAACAATCTAGGACTCATTTTCGACAGAGCCCTATCCCGGTCTGATCATACGTCAAATGTGATCAGAAAAGTCGTGTCATCCATTCATATTTTGAAACGTAACGTGTCATGTACACCACCTTTTATGCGAAAACTACTTGTTCAAAGTCTTATATTCCCCATAATTGACTACGGATCAGTCGTATACAACGACTTATCTGAAACTTTGAACATACAACTACAGAGGGTACAAAACGCATGTGTTCGTTACGTGACAAATGCCAGGCGTGATGAACACGTAACACCCTATTACATACGGCTGCAATGGTTGAAACTCCATGAACGACGGGAAATCTCAGTAGCCGTTGCTACGCAAAAAATTCTCAAACTGAAGACCCCACCCTACCTTTATAATGCATTTAAATCTATGGAGTCAGCACATAAAAGAGATAATAGGTTTACAAAACTACTCTTCAAATTCCCCTTCATCGTACCACTAAATTTAACAAATCTTTTGTTTGCACAGCATCCCGTATCTTCAATGCCTTTAATCTTCACCGTTTTGCAAATGACAGGAACTGTACCCAACTAAAGCAGTCCTTAACATCTATCTTCCTGGAGCAGTACGCAAGGGGCTGAGATCAGGCATTCTTGTGTCTAACAATCAGAAATATGTATATTTCTAAGAAAATTGATTATGTTTTTTATATTCTTTAGATTCTTGTAGTCTAAAATATTAAATAAGTTGAATGGTATACTTTATTATTTCTTATACAATTTATGTTTTAATTTTATTGGAATTGGTATCTGTATTTTAATTTTTAAGTTTAATGTTTAATTTAATATTTTAATATTAAAAAATGTAGTTAGTATATTCATAAACCTGTATTGTGTTATTAGGAGACGCTACATAAAGGGTCTTTTCAGTCTCAGTGGCATGTAAATCATCATCAACAATAAATTCAATTCAATTCAATAGTTGCGGAAAACTTATCTGAATTAGTCGACGATTATTCTTGTAAATAAAAAAACAACACGACCTAATGTTTAGTTCTCAATATTCTGTATGATCACTTGGTAGTAAATACAATATACCGGTACTGTAAGCGAATCCCTCCCAATTGATGTATGTGACAGCCTTCTGACGATCGGGACAAGTAATTCTGATATGTATGTAGTCGAAGTGACCTTTAGTTCCATGGAAATTGTGGTCAGTTTGACAGTTACCGGATTGTCCCTTTGTCAGTCTCAAGAAACAAGTCTCTTGAAAAAGCGAAATAGTATTTTAAGCTGTACCTCTCCATAGATTTCAAATGAGTTGCTGCGATTTCGTAGAAGACGATCCTCAGAGAGGCCGTCGGACTAACATTTCTTCCCGGAATCGTCTCAACATGATAATGCCGTACGAATTACATGTTTCATGGTACATAACCTCTGTTTGTGATTCACTCCTCACATTTGAGGTTAAACGGTGTTCTCGGCAGTGTTTAAACATGGCCAGTTGAACATCGGTTTTAGACAATGTCTAAGTGATAAATAACGTCTCTGCAATTCGGCAACCATTCTTAGACTTTGTTTAGCTGTAGACATCGTCTAAACACCGTTTCTGCAAACGGCCCTATTTATCTATTTCTCTGTATATAAGGGTGGTGGTGATTATTGTTTTAAGAGGAAGTACAACTAGGCAACCATCCTCTATATTCTCTGTATATAAAAGTGGATGTTGGTACATTTCAGATTAATAGACTCAAAAACTACTATTACTCTTATTATTACTCCTAGGAGGGTTTAGAAAGTGGTTAGAACGAAATCCGATAGGTAGTTTCTGTTTGATGAATAATTTTGTGTACGGTAATTAATTTAATTCCAAATCCGCACCAAGATTGGATCGACCTTGATGGATAGATTGCCGCTAGGCGATAGCGTCTAAACTCTGTATCATGATAGTCCGATAAGAAATGCTGTATATGGGAGGATGGGAACACGCCACCAGGTTTTTAGAAGTATCTCCATATCTCCTCCTAAACCATTGGAGCAATTTCTACCAAACTCTGTACACTTACTGTGGGAGTAAGCCATCCCTAGTACCCCTAGGGTTGGGAGTGGGAGGTGGTGGCATATAAAGGTAATCGAAAATAGTGTCGAATCCATTGTTTTCGGGGTCGCTGAGATGCTGGATGCCGTTTAAGTCAAAGTTCAGCCCCATCGGCATAGGGAATAAGAAAATTTTCAAATATGGCATAGATTATGGATGTATGTGTGTACGTTCCAGCATAGCTCTCAACCAAACTTGGTACAAATATGACTTACTATCTTGAAAAAAATAATGTGTGGGCAAGACAGGGGTTGAAATGTAGCAATAATCGAAAACGACTGATATTAGCATCGAATACATAGTATTAGGGGCCGCTGAAATGAACTCTGACACCGTGGATACTTTTTAAGTCACAGTTCAGCCGCAGTCGAAATGCAGGTTGAGAAGTGTTGAAGGAGAATATCCAAAATGGCCGAGATCATGGAGGTATGTGTGTAACTTATGTCCCGGCATAGCTCTCGAACGAACTTAGTACACACATGACTTACTATCTGAAGACAAATACTGTAGGAGTAAGACACCATTAGCAGCCCGAGGGCGCAGAGTTTTCAGGGGTGAAATATACAAAAATTATATAAAACCACCAATATTAATGCATAGTCCACAGTTTTCGGGGTCGCTGAGAGGAATAGTGACACTCTGGATGTCGGTTAAAGTCCAAGTTTATCCACTGTCGGCATGGAGAGTGAGAAGGAGTGGAAAAGGGAAATGTCCAAAATGACCGAGATTATGGATGTTCTAGCCGATGTACCCGTGCTTCGCTACGGAATTCTAAATTCTATACAGAATTCTAGGTTAGGTAGTGTAAACGTTGTGAGCAAGATTGTATATTTTGCATAGCTCTTAAAGTTGCCCTAGAAGCACGACGGGCAAGTCACCAACATATTTTCTCATATGAAGACTGGGTTAGGGAATTTTCATTGTAATGGTAGGCCCGCTTGCCTACCGTCAGTCACAATCAGGTTGGGGAGTTTTCATTATAATAGCAGACACTCACTCCCCGCCTGCCTTTATAGATTCTCAGAAAGACTCTCTTAGTGGTCTTCCCAACTGAAATGAACATGGGTCATTACAATGACGTCAGTAGGAATGGCACGATTAAAAGCAATGCCTTCATATGAAATACTCGATCAAATGAAAAACCACACATTTACTCACTTTTAACGAACAGTACTATGCTGCCGAACTAACAGTCCAAAGCTACAGAGCTGGAATGACCAAGACGCAGACATCCGTGATCCGTGAACAATCTTCGTCCTTTTTTCGGCGGGGGGGAGGGGGTGTTTCAAATAGTGGATAGTCCCAGGGCAAAAACTATGCTCGTTTACTTATCTGTTTCCTGGGAGTACCTGATGAGTCGGAAAATCTCAATTCACTTCACTGGCGGGGGAAAGAACTATCTGACGTGGAGGCAATTTTTCCTCCAAGCCAGAGAAGAAACCACATCTTCGCTGCTAATTTGGAATTAAATTAATGTAGATTTAATGAAAGTGAAGAGGAAGAAACTTTTCCTAAGAAACGGCTCTTTTTAGGGTTGAATTTTGAGTTGTTTATTGAATTGTGGTACTATAATTTGGAATAGGGGTAAATTGTAATTCCAGACCATTTCATACTACTACTCCTACTACTACTACTACTACTACTACTACTACTACTAACTGAGCCTCTGACGTAAGTGCGCACACTGCTCATTCAAAACAGCGCGTCAGAGTAGGTATCGAATAGCTGGCATACTATGATGAACCAGTGTGTTACGTACCAGCAGTATCAGAAAATGTATGAACCAGAGGATTGGTATGCTAAAGAAGAAAGATATCTAACTCCTCAGCTATTTCCCGCCAATATTCAGTTAGGCTGTTGTACTCGGTACGCAGCAGTAATCCCATCTATCGGAGTTGAATGTCAGCATAAGAGACAAAGAACATTTCAACAAACAACGGTCAGTGTAATGTTATTGTTGATCTCTGTTACGCACTTTCGATATTGTAGGCCTTCACATTATTAATTGTCTTCCGGTTCTGACATACCACTCTTATCATAGTCGGTACGGTAAAACTGAATAAAACATAAATGATCGGAAATTATATTCTCTTTAACTTTTGTTAGGTGGGTACTTTTCAATAGGACCAAGAACATAGGTATTTAAAAATTAATTTTTAGGTGCCTTCCCCTAAATTACCATTTCACCCAGGGTGAATAACATTGTTTATAGTTTAAACTGTAGTTTCTTATTCCCCGACTCTATTTACCGATTTTCATTAAATTCTGTTTACCCATTTTGTCGCAGTTCGGCTTTAGACATGGGTTTGGTACTAAAGAGGCATTATTCAGTCTGCAGGTATTAGTCCAACGGTGCCGAGATCTCAATGTCGATGTTTTTGCTTGTTTCATAGATTACGAAAAGGCCTTCGATACAGTCCGCCATGATGAACTTATGAACATTCTTCAAGAATTAAGACTTGATGGACAGGACATTCGTATTATTGGTAATCTCTACTGGAACCAGTGTGCTGGCATAAGAGTTGATGGTCGTGTCTCGGATTATGAAAGGAGTTCGCCAAGGCTGTATTCTTTCCCCCATGCTTTTCAAAATCTATTCAGAAAAGATTTTTCGAGATGCTCTTTACGGAAAGACTCAAGGAATTGTGATTAATGGGTTCATCATAAATAACATCAGGTACGCCGATGACACTGTGCTACTTACAACCAATCTCCAGGATCTACAGGAACTACTTAATGCTGTCACTGAAGCCAGCAGTGCAATAGGCTTGAAGCTTAATGTAAAGAAGACCAAGTGGATGGTTATAAGTAGGAAAGAAGGTGGCATTCGAGGTAATCTCACAACAGCGAAGGAACAGATCGCGAGAGTGGCAACATTTAAATACCTGAGATGTCACATCAATGATGACTGCGACCTTACTCATGAGATCCGATGCAGAATTGAGCAGGCCAGAACTTCTTTTCAGAGACTTAGGAAACTTTTGACAAACCGTGACCTTTCCATTTCACTACGGACACGACTACTCCGGTGCTACGTTTTCAGCATTCTGTTATACGGCGTTGAGGCATGGACACTAACTGATACCATGTGCAAGAGATTGCAAGCATTTGAAATGTGGACGTACCGAAGGATGCTGAATATACCTTGGACAGCTAAAATGACCAATATAGACGTTTTGCACCGTATGAACAAAGAACCAGAAATTCGCACTACCATCAAGAGAAGGAAGCTAGAATACTTCGACCATATGATGCGGATACCACCTTCTGCAAGTAATACTCCAAGGGAAAATTAATGGCAAACGTGGTCCGGGGAGAAGGAAGACATCATGGCTCGGCAACTTGAGTCAGTGGTTTGGGGTGACAAAGCTTACTCTGTTCAGAACAGCTATGAACAAACAACAGATCATGCTACTGATCGCCAACGTCCTGCGAGGACATGGCACATGAAGAAGAAGAAAAGAACAAAAATCCAAATTCATGAATATCTGTGTTATCATAGCCCGTAAGGTAAAAATGCATAAGACGTAAATGATCAGAAATTTAATTATATATAACTTTAGTTCTGTAGTATTTATCGATATCACCACTAATAATATAAATATTTGAGAATTGAATTTTAGGCCTTCCCCTAAATTACCATTTCACTCAGCGTGAATAAAATAATTTATAGCATAGATTGTAGCGGCTCACCCCCCGACTCTACATAACGATTTTTATTAAATTCTCTTCAGCCGTTTTCTCGTGATGCGTGTACATACATACATACATACATACATACATACATACATACATACATACATACATACATACATACATACATACAGACAGACAGACAGACAGACAGACAGACAGAAATTACGGAAAAGTAAAAACTGCATTTTCTTGTTACTCTGGACATAATCGATACAGAAATACCATTCTTTTCAAATTCTGAGCAATGTACAGACAAAACTCTTATTTTATATATATATATAGATGTACCGTATGTGTGTATGTTTCAGAATAGGTCTCAACAAAACTTGGTACACACATGACTTACTATCTGGAAAAATACTGTGGAGGTAAGACATCACTAGCACATCTAGCGGAGCGGTTGATATGTACAAATAAGTGAAAACGACCGATATTGGAGTCGAATCCATGGCTTTCGGGGTGGCTGAGGTTAACTGGGACATTCTAGGTGCCGTTTAAGTTCATGTTCAGCCTCCATAGGAACGGGGCTTGAGAAGGTGTGAACAAGAATGTGTCCAAAATGCCCGATATTTGTGTTGAGTTCACAGTTTTCGGGGTGTCTAGCCTGATTGGTGACAGTCCCAGTGACATTTGGAATCGTGTACATCATACCGGTACCGAGCTCGATAGCTGCAGTCGCTTAAGTGCGGCCAGTATCCAGTATTCTGGAGATAGTAGGTTCAAACCCCACTGTCGGCAGCCCTGAAGATGGTTTTACGTGGTTTTCCATTTTCACACCAGGCAAATGCCGAGGCTGTACCTTAATTAAGGCCACGACCGCTTCCTTCCCACTCCTAGCCCTTCTCTGACCCATCGTCGCCATAAGACCTATCAGTGTCGGTGCGACGTAAAGCAACTAGCATCATACCGGCATCTATTACGCGAGGCGTAAATGCATTCAGTTACAACGTACTTTTATTATTTGTTTGAAAAGACAGCTACTTCGCTGACAATCTGGGTTGCCAGAAGGAAATAGTTTAACGCGAAATTATAATATCAAACTAAAACTTAACATTAAACACTTAACAATAACTCTAAATTTATCTTCATCCTATCCCGTATGACCTCTACCACTTTATAGATTAAATCAATCTTTCCTTCTTTCTCACCTTCTTCCACGCCATATATAAATATGGTTTTCTTCATTCTCTCCTGCCTGTACCCCTCTGCTTCCTTCTTCATCATCAACACCTCCTTTTCTAGATGGTTCACCTTCCCTCTTAATAACTCTATTTCTTTCTCATTGTTGCACAATTTATTGTTCGATTCCTCTGTCTTAGTTTCTAACCATTTCTTCCTGTTCCCTATCTCCTTTCTCTGCTCTTCCATCATGTCCTTTATTTCTTGCACCTTATCCCAGTGACATTGTTCTTGTATCACTTCCTTCACTACCACCTTAAGTGCTGCAAAATCTTCCATGCTGAAAGTGCCACTGGCCTTTGGGCCTGGGTTTAATTCCTCCCCCCCCCCCCCCCCAATGACCAAGAGCATTGCTAAAACTGCTGCTACCAGCACCGTTTCTCCCCATTTCATCCCCTCATTTCTTATTGCCAGTCCATTTTTGGCCTCCTTCCTCTGCTTCAGCTGCCATCTCCCAATCGCGGCCCGGTACTGCTCAGTACCAACCATGTTCCCGGTACGCACTGTACAAAGCAACCTCGCTCCTCGCTGGATCAAGCGAACATGTATTTGGGGCTGAACGCCTCTTATGTTCAAGAATAAATACAATACAGTACAATAACTGTAAATTTACAAATGAGTTCGTAAACTATCATTCGACGCCACAACAAAGTAATGCAGCAAAAATCACTTCAAACAGTTAATACAAATCTTAAAATTAAACATTCAAAGAAAGTGCCCGAGCAAAACCGGGTACTACAGCTATACTTTATAAAGATGAATCTTCTATAAGTTATAATCACAGAAATATTTTTAAAAAATGATCAGTAGAACTTTGTTCGAGATATAATCTTCAAAATCATACTGTATCATAATGTCAAAATATAACACGCCGCACTCTTTTTCTATTGGGGTCCCCCGGTGAGAGAGTGCCTGATCCACAAATCGGCCATGCGGCTCGAAAAGCAGGTCTAGTGTGACTCAGAAGCAAGGCAAGTGGCAGCCATTGAGTGACGAGGAGGGGCAGAAAGGGGGGAGGGGTTGAGAGAAGGGTACTGCAAGACACAAAAACACATGCAGCGGCTGGCGACGTTAATAGTGCTGCCAACTCTTGCTTTGCGATTGACAGTGGAACTGATCGCTGAGCCTTAATGGGATGAAGTATGATAGTAGGAAGGGAGAGAGTGAAATCCAGTGCCGGCATATAGCCTACTCCTGTCGAATAGCACCAAGGGGTCTGCTCAAGGCGTAACGTCCCCATCCGACGGACGAATCACCATCAACAGCGCCATATGCCCTCACTCCATATGAGCACTGCGAAAAGGTGATCTAATATAGTGATTAGAAATTGTATTCCACCACCTCCCCTACCCTGCCGGCAACCATTCTGATGGTAAAATTTTTTCGACCAACGGGATTCGAACCGACTGGGAAGACTTCAACGCCTTTACGATCATGGCCACCAGGCGGGCTATGTTGGTCAATAGCAATGCTAAGAGCTATTCTAGCAATGGATAATGTCGTGTGCTACTCTTTATTAAGTTATAATAAGAAAACGGAGATTGTTATTAGTGGAATACTCTGTAGGAGGGATACTGACTGGAGGGTGATTGGGGATTTAAATGAGACAATGGAGTGGGTATGTGGGAAACTAGGAGTGAGATTTCTAGATCCTAATGGGTGGGTAGGAGATAGGGATCTGCGCTCAGATGGCCTTCACTTAAACCGCAGTGGTACGTATAAGTTAGGAAATTTGTTTGGAAGGGTAATAGGTAGGTACATTCAGGGAAACGAGGTGGCCTAGGGAGCGGTGATAAGGGAACAGGGAACTGGAAGTCAAGTAGGGATGACAAATTGTTAGTATTGAACTGTAGAAGTATTGTAAAGAAAGGAATAGAATTGAGTAATTAAATAGATATATATTTACCAGATATTGTAATAGGAGTGGAATCATGGCTGAGAAATGATATAATGGATGCAGACATTTTCTCGCGGAACTGGAGTGTGTATCGTAGAGATAGGATAGGAATGGTGGGAGGGGGAGTATTCATTCTGGTGAAAGAAGAATTTGTAAGCTACGAAAAAGTTAAAGATGAGACACATGGAATTCTAGGTGTAGGCTCATTTCTAAAGCTAATAAGCAACTTGATATATTTGGAGTGTACAGACCGGAAAAGGGTAGCACTGACACGGATTCAGAATTATTTGATAAGATAATCAGCTATGTAGGAAACGACATGGAAAGAACTGTGATTGTAGCGGGAGATCTGAATTTACCAGATGTCAAATGGGAAGGAAATGTGAACGACAGGAAGCATGACCAACAAATGGCAAATAAGTTAATATGGGAAGGACAGCTGATTCAGAAAGTGATGGAACCAACCAGAGGGAAAAGTATGCTGGATGTGGTGCTGATAAAACCAGATGAGCTCTATAGAGAAACTGAAGTAATAGATGGTATTAGTGATCATGAAGCTGTTTTTGTCGTAGTTAAAAATAAATGTGATAGAAAGGATGGTCTTAAAAGTAGGACTATTAGGCAGCACCATATGGCTGATAAAGCAGGCATGAGGCAGTTTCTAAAAAGTAACTATGATCGGTGAAAAAAGGTAAATAAAAATGTAAACAGACTCTGGGATGGGTTTAAAGAAATTGTTGAGGAATGCGAAAACAGGTTTGTACCTTTAAGGGAGGTAAGGAATGGTAATGACCCACCTTATTATAATAGAGAAATAAAGATACTAAGAAGGAGGTGCAGACTGGAAAGAAATAGAGTTAGAAATGGCTGTGGAAGTAAGGACAAATTGAAGGAACTTACCAGAAAATTGAATCTAGCAAAGAAGGCAGCTAAGGATAACATGATGGCAAGCATAATTGGCAGTCATACAAATTTTAGTGAAAAATGGAAGAGTATGTATAGGTATTTTAAGGCAGAAACAGGTTCCAAGAAGGACATTCCAGGAATAATTAATGAACAAGGGGAGTGTGTATGTGAGGATCTGCAAAAGGCAGAAGTATTCAGTCAGCAGTATGTAAAGATTGTTGGTTACAAGGATAATGTCCAGATAGAGGAGGAGACAAAGGCTAAAGAAGTATTAAAATTTACATATGATAACAATGACATCTACAATAAGATACAAAATTTAAAAACAAGAAAAGCGGCTGGAATTGATAAAATTACTGGGGATATACTAAAGACAATGGGTTGGGATATAGTACCATATCTGAAGTACTTATTTGATTATTGTTTGGTCGGAGGAGCTATACCAGATGAATGGAGAGTTGCTATAGTAGCCCCTGTGTATAAAGGAAAGGGTGATAGACATAAAGCTGAAAATTACAGGCCAGTAAATTTGACATGCATTGTATGTAAGCTTTGGGAAGGCATTCTTTCTGAATATATAATAGACATGTTTGTGACATTAATAACTGGTTCGATAGAAGGCAGTTCGGTTTTAGGAAAGGTTATTCCACTGAAGCTCAACTTGTAGGATTCCAGCAAGATATAGCAGATATCTTGGATTCAGGAGGTCAAATGGACTGTATCGTGATTGACCTGTCTAAAGCATTTGATAGGGTGGATCATGGGAGACTACTGGCAAAAATGAGTGCAATTGGACTAGACAAAAGAGTGACTGAATGGGTTGCTATATTGCTAGAAAATAGATCTCAGACAATTAGAGTAGGTAAAGCTTTATCTGACCTGGTAATAATTAAGAGGGGAATTCCTCAACGCAGTATTATCGGACCTTTATGCTTTCTTATATCCATAAATGATATAAGTAAAGGAGTGGAATCAGAGGTAAGGCTTTTTGCGGATGATGTTATTCTGTATAGACTAATACATAAGTTACAAGATTGTGAGCAACTGCAACGTGACCTCGTAAATGTTGTGAGATGGACAGCAGGCAATGGTATGTTGATTAACGGGGTTAAAAGTCAGGTTGTGAGTTTCACAAATAGGAAAAGTCCTCTCAGTTTTAATTACTGCGTTGATGGGGTGAAAGTTCCTTTTGGGGATCATTGTAAGTATCTAGGTGTTAATATAAGGAAAGAACTTCATCGGGGTAATCACATAAATGGGATTGTAAATAAAGGTTACAGGTCTCTGCACATGGTTATGAGGGTGTTTAGGGGTTGTAGTAAGGATGTAAAGGAGAGGGCATATAAGTCTCTAGTAAGACCTCAACTAGATTATGGTTCCAATGTATAGGACCCTCACCAGGATTACCTGATTCAAGAACTGGAAAAAATCCAAAGAAAAGCAGCTCGATTTGTTCTGGGTGATTTCCGACAAAAGAGTAGTGTTACAAAAATATTGTAAAGTTTGGGTTGGGAAGAACTGAGAGAAAGAAGAAGAGCTGTTCGACTAAGTGGTATGTTCCGAGCTGTCAGCGGAGAGATGGCGTGGAATGACGTTAGTAGACGAATAAGTTTGAGTGGCGTTTATAAAAGTAGGAAAGATCACAATATGAAGATAAAGTTCGAATTCAAGAGGACAAACTGGGGCAAATATTCATTTATAGGAAGGGGAGTTAGGGATTGGAATAACTTACCAATGGAGATGTTCAATAAATTTCCAATTTCTTTGAAATCGTTTGGGAAAAGGCTAGGAAAACAACAGATAGGGAATCTGCCACCTGGGCGACTGCCCTAAATGCAGATCAGGATTGATTGATTGATTGATTGATTGATTGATTGATTGATTGATTGATTGATTGATTGATTGATTGGTTGATTGATTGATTGATTGATTGATTGATTGATTGATTGATTGATTGATTGATTGATTGATTGATTGATTGATTGATTGATTGATTGATTGATTGATTGATTGATTGATTGATTGATTGATTGATTGATTGATTGATTGATTGATTGATTGATTGATTGATTGATTGATTGATTGATTGATTGATTGATTGATTGATTGATTGATTGATTGATTGATTGGGGTGGGTTGATGGGTCCCTGGACATAGCAATGAACACATCTCTCCTCTAAAAGGAATTCCACGTAAGTTTTGCATCTTTTCTACTTCCCCACTTTCTTACAAACCTTGCGTGAACAGATCTGGAATTTTACCTCGGAATCAGCTAGTTTTGCAGCCAGGCGCCACTGTGTCCTTATCCTTAAGCGGGCCCTACACGGTCAATAAAACTGTCAGTACCGATAATAATACTGACAATAATGCTGATCGTGTGTGGACTGGAATGATGGAATGAAGGCCAGTACTGAAGCAGATCCGGATTTCCTTACCTGCGAACATCAGTACTGCAGAGTGAAGATTCTGAAGGTTATACTGGCCGTGTGAGTGCGCTTTTAGAATACATCAGAGAGTAGTAGACTCTCTTTGCAAAAGAAGAAAAAAAGTGACTGCTGTAATTACGCAATTTTAAATCAGCTGGCGCTGTGGTTATGTTTATCTGAAATGTTTTACGGGCATAATTGCGAACTGAGGCAGGAGGACGATCTGACCTTCCCAGTTCTTCTTCCAGGCGCTCCAAAATGGAAGCATGTGAAACGAAAGCTTCAAAGATACTTAATGGTGACCGATAACGACCCCAGAAACAAGCTATGCCTGAGGAGCAGAGCAGCAATAGCTTACGAAAAAAGACGTCACGCTAGATCCCGTTTTTGGTACATAATTCACCCATATAGTAAGTTACGTACTGTATGGGAAGGCATTGTGATTGCCACCTTAACGATTTCCTTCTATATTATACCATTCAACATCGCATTCCTCGATTTAGAAAGGCGTATGTTTCATCTTTTGCAAAAGGAAACGATTGTGGGCAAAATTGAACTTGTCTGCAGTTTTATAAGCCTTATTGATATAGCAATCAACTTTCTTACTGGATATTTTCGGGTTTCTACAAAGGAAATTATATTAGAACCTGCTATAATTGCAAGGAAATATATTCGAGGTTACTTCATACTGGACTTAATTTCATCCTTACCCTTTGCCCATATAGTGGATTCATGCGTACTTCATACATTTAGAGATCATTTATTTTCTACGACATTAATTCACTGTGTTGCAGCACTCATGATATTTCGTCTAAGAACAATAATTTTATACACAACACATTTTGGAGTATTATTAGAATGTACTGACGCAACCATTCGTCTAATTTGTGTTTGCATAAACTTTGCAATATTCCTTCATTGGTTCGCATGCATTCATTTCGTGACCCCTATATTAGTTCACGGTAAAGAATTGTTTACTAATACAGAGCGAAATTTATCATCGTGGATCCATCGGTCGGTTATTCAAAACGAAACCGTTTTGATGCAATACGTTCATTCCCTAACTCGAACAGTTTGTATTACTGCGTCTGTTGGCTATATGCCCGAGATCCCCATTGCATTTGAAGATATAGTGGTAAGTACCATTAATGTACTTATTGCAGGAGTGCTGAATATTTATGCATTTGTCGAGATAGCACATATCATGCTGTCATTTTATGCCCCGGAAGTTAAATATGAAGAAATTATGAGTCAGCTTAAGGAGTACATGCGTCGGAATAAAATACCCCGTCATCTACAGGACCAGCTACTTTTGAATTACGAGTACTGTTATCAGAAAAAGTTCTTCAGTGAAAAGGCTATCATTGCAACACTTTCGGAACATCTCAAAAGCGAGATAATAATACATTGCTGTCAACATCTTGTAGACAACGTGCCCTTATTTGAAAATTTACCAAAACCTATAGTAAATTCTATTTTAACTAGCTTAAAACTTGAAATCTTCCTTCCAAATGATGTTATTATAAAATCTGGAGACCGTGGCGATTGTATGTACTTTCTTACACGTGGAACTGTAGCAGTGCTCACATCAACAGGCAAAGAAGTCTGTCATCTAGAAGATAATTCTCATTTTGGTGAAATAGCTTTAGTCATGGAAGATGACGAACGCAAAGCAAGTGTACTGGCATTAGAGGTTTGTGAAGTTTATCGTTTGGAACGTAGAGATTTTCAGCGTATATTCATCCCATTTCCTGAACTATATTCACGAATAAAACGCTCAGCAATACAGCGTATACAGCAAGTTCTAGTGCAAGAAGGAATACAGAGTTATTTACAAATGGAAAAGACTTTGAGACCGTGGGACGTGTAACATAATTATACAATTTTAACATATCCGCCCAACACATTATAGGATTCATTACGATACGTATGGTAAGCCCTATACGGCATTAGGCGTCTTTACAAAAGTTAATAGTATAAAAAGGGAATTGCTCTTGATCTATTCACTGTCTTGATCGATTCTACCATAAATAGTAAGTTTATTCGTACCTATACAATCAGAATAAAAATATCGTCAAAAATTCCTTCAGTTCTATATTTGTAGAAACTTAACTGTCATATGAAGCCATGAAATATCATACTATAGAACTCCATGGAATAACTAATCCAACCAATCCAAGCGTACCCCGCTCTTCTTGGTTCTCCTATGGGCAGGATATCTTCTTACAATCCAATGATCTGTTGGTATTTCCTTTCTCTCCTGATCTGGGTGGTGAAATCTAGCGATATAGTCGTTTGGTGAGGTGGGATTTTTATCTCGAGGACATTCCAGTACTGGTCTGTGGTTGTTGTCTTTTTTTTTTCTGTTGGAGTTATTGGTTGGAGCATATAAGTTAACCGGAGAGTATTCTCTTTTTTTGCTAGTTGCTTTACGTCGCACCGACTCAGATAGGTCTTATGGCGACGATGGGACAGGAAAGAGCTAGGAGTGGGAAGGAAGCGGCCGTGGCGTTAATTAAAGTACAGCCCCAGCATTTTCCTGGTGTGAAAATGGGGAAACCACGAAAAACCATTTTCAGGGCTGCCGACAGTGGGGTTCGAACATACTGTCTCCCGAATACTGTGTATTCTCTAATGTTGCATCTGAAGGATAGTGCCGAGATTCTGTCATTGGGTAAGGTAAAGTCACGTATGCTTGTAACCAGTCTGTGGTGTACTGCGAAGCTATTCCCCACGAAGGGTATGTACTCCTTGACTCTCTTACCAGTTTTCCCTTATATATCCTGTATCCTTGAGAATCTATGGCATCTTCGTCTTAGAGCCTAAACTGTTGTAGGGTTGCTACACTGATGTTCTTGTCGTTCAGGACTTTAAGCGTGTGTTTAAGTTTCCCAGTTTTGAACAAGGAGTTTATATTGGTCGTAGCTAGGTATGTGATGTTCCTGGGGCAACAGAAAAGTTCAAGGTACAAGGAAGAAAGCAGCAGACAAAACCAAAATCAAAAACACCAGAAGCGAAAAACATCGACAACAACACAGTTGAATCACAAGCGCCGTGGTCCTCAGGTGGCCCAAAAATACCAAATAATAATAATAATAATAATAATAATAATAATAATAATAATAATAATAATAATAATAATAATAATAATAATAATAATTCGTGTGGCTATTATAGCGTAGTGCAGCTCTTGTAAGGCAGACTCTCCGATTAGAGAGGGCGGCATCTACCGTGTATGGGAAACTGCTTGTTATTGTGGTGGAGGATAGTGTTGTGTGTGTAGTGTGTGTTTTCCAGGAATTTGGAGGACAGCATCAAAATCTAGTCCTCCAACCAAAGGAGTTATAAGTTTATGATTAAAATCCCATGATCCGACCAGGACCCAAAGGTCCGGATGCCAAGACGCTGACCAGTCAGCCACGGAGCCGGACGGTGAAGGTGATGGTGGTGGTGGTGGTGGTGGTGGTGGTGATTATTGTTTTAAGAGGAAGTACAACTAGGCAACCATCCTCTATATAAAAATAATCAGATAGAAAAGATAGGAGGGATCCGACACTTCGAAAAAAAGTATCGGCAAAGAAAGACAAGGGCAACGAAGGGCATGAAAATAAAAGACTCCCTAGCCCTCGAATGCTGTAATAGCGTCGGGGTTGGAAAAGAACAATAGTTGACCAAGGGAGCTCAGACAGGAAAGCTGAGAATGAGGAACCTGACACAAGTGGAAGTAATGCCAGCCAGACTCAGCTAGGGGAAACGTGGTCGCCAATCCGCTCTCCCTAGTTCAGAACCCCTGTTCTCCCTCTCAGTAGCCTCTTACGACGGACAGGGGATATCGCGGATTTATCCTACCACCCCCACTCATTGGAGGAGGTATAAAGGGCGGTCGGAAACAACGTGAACAATCTATATCTCACGTCATTGTCATTTTATCAGCTGCTGAAGTTAGCCAATCAGATTGCTTCGCGGGCGAATTCAAATGGGCTTTGTGAAGCTGTGTTGCTAAATCTGCGCGTGGCTTGAGAGCACCAATCCAAGGAAAAGACTTCGCCAGGGGAAGGATTTGAACACGGACCCCGAAGCTGACTGGGTCGCGCCATAGCAAGCACGGTACGATGACACCAACTAAAACCCACGCGTTTGATTTCTCGGCATGGCTCACAAGCCCGTCATAAGCCACATGCAAATTTAGCAACACCGTCTCGCAAAGCCAATTTGAATTCGCCCGCGAAGCGATCTCATTGGTTACCTTCAGCAGCTGATAAAATGACTACGGTGTGAGATATCAAATTACTTTTTTTTCAAATTATTTATCGGCATGGCGAACCCTCTAACGCTAATGAACCCGGCTCACGTTGTTTCTGACCATCCTGCATATGAACACGACTGGTACATACGTTAGTAGTATTATTACGCTTAATAACTACGTACTACCTATTATCTTTTTATTTTTTTATTTTTAGAAGTCACTTTACGTCGCACCAACACAGATAGGTCTTATGGCGATGATGGGATAGGAAAGGGCTAAGAGTGGGATGGAAGCGGTCGTGGCCTTAATTAAGGTGACAATGGGAAACCACGGAAAACCATTTTCAGGGCTACCGACAGTTGGGTTCGAACTTACTATCTCCCGGATGCAAGCTCACAGCTGTGCGCCCCTAACAGCACGACCAACTCGCCCGTTTCCGATTATCTAGACTGGTTCCATGACTGAGTTGTCAGCGGCTTCCACTCGGTCCTCCGGTCCCCAGTTTCAATTCCCGGTCGGGTCGAGGAATTCTAATCTTAAACCTTTCCAACCCAATTTATTTAAAGTGATGGAAGAAGGTATTCGTTCACGAAAAATGATTGAAGTTTGCGTCTTGACAACTACAACTATTACATTCAGACTTCTCTACGTTAAACTAGTAGCGACGTCATACGGCATTACTGACCAGATTCAACAAAAGTCTTTATGAGAGTTCTTCGATTGTGGGAAACAGGAATGTAATTTTTAATCCATTAATCGAAATATCCTATGGATAAAATATATTTCCGGCCATGTAGCATGTATATTAGGCAAAATAAATTACTGAGATAAAAATAGAACATAAGGAAACACACAGTACAAATACCAAATGTAAATTTAATAACAAATTTTAAAAACAGAAAATGCAAGCAGAAAAATTGTCCTCTTGACATAAAAGTATTCCTCTCCGTAGTTAAGATAAGAATAACCGAACATCATCAGCATTTCCATTTCCGCTTGTCCAGCTCCTGCCAGGTCGGAGTGCTGATGGCACTTCTCCACCGATGCCTCTCCTTTAGGGTTGCCGTAAGATTCAGGATGAAATTCAGCACACCAACATCGATAAGTAGGGGCCGATGACCTTAGATGTTAGGCCCCTTTAAACAACAAGCATCATCATCATCATCATCATCATCATCATCATCATCATCATCATCATCGACAAGTTAAAAACATAGGCGCCGACTCCACGGGAGCACTTGCCCCCATGCATATAGTGGTACGGGGACAAAATCGTGTTTTGTTTTTTTTCTCCCGCAAAAATATTTGATATATATTCATCCTTACCCCCGTGCTCAAGACCAAACGTTGGCGCCTACGGTTCCAACGAATGTATTTGGGTAATTCCATGTGAACTATCACATCCATTACCAAAAGACACACTTGTTATGATGTTAATGTTAAACATCAAATAGAGAAAGAATAAGAACTCATTCTTTAAGTAAAATGCCTACTTTACAGACCACTATAAAATTATATAATTCAATGCTATTTGCATAGATTTTTAAGTAACATATAAGACATTCCCTTTCAAAAGTATTTTAGCAAAATTTAAATAATTTGCTCTGATTTTTAAAATTCAGAACATTTAGGGATTTTTAAAAATTCAGTCAGGACGTCGGGACACATGCTCTAATTCAGGACAATCCCGCTTTTTCAGGACATATGGCAACCCTGCTCTCCTTCCACCACTCCCCTTCATTAATTGTATTCCAGCTCAGTCTTCTTTTTCTTATAATGTTCTTGACAGAGTCCATCCATCTTGCTCTGGAATCCCCTCTTGCCCTCTTTCCTCTATCTTAGCCTCCAATACTTGTTTTGGTATCCTTCCCTCCTCCATCCTCATAACATGTCCAAACCGTCTCAATTAATTCTTCTCCATCCTATCACTCAGTTTTTCTACCTCTATCTCTTTTCTGATCTCAGCAATTCTTACTCTGCCTCTCCTTGTCTTTCCTAGCATACTCCTCAAGAATTTCATCTCACTGCCCTGAATATTACTCTCATTTTTGCTGTCAAAGTCCAAGTCTCTGACGCGTACGTTAATATAGGAATAACTGAACAGATTTATACAAAATATTTCCTTTCCATGCTGATCAAATTCGAAGCGAAACACAACTTAAAATTAAAGATCTCCCGGAATAAGAATGTGACCAACACATTTTTGAAAAGTGAGATTTGAGTGGAAATAGGGTGTATCATCACGCTTGTATGCTGTGGTGTCATCTTATGTCTTACATTTGAACTTCTAGCTGGTTTACAGCCAGCAGAACTTTGTCCTCTGTGGTGCAAGGCTGGACCATCAGTCGAGATGGTGGGCAGTGCTTGTGTTGGTTCATCACCCGGTGTAAAAGATCATTTAAATAAAGGCCATGCCGGTTGCAAGCCCGGGGCCTCATCTCGCAAGTGATGAGGAAGGAGGAGCAGGAGGAGTATAAACCTCGTTAAAAAACCAGGGTCCATCTGGCTCCGGATGGTAGCACCCTGTTATAGGGCCCCTACCTAGGGTTACAGGTGAGGAGGACCAACGGCTTGAAGGGTGGATGATGATATGTCCCAACAGCTGGAAAGGCGGAGGAGTCTCTCTTCCTGGTAGTGGAAGCAGCGCTATCAGTATCAGCACAGTGCAGGACTAAGGTGTCTACTGGACTGTCGCTGAAAATTTACTGGCATGGTCAGGAAGACTTGAATGGCAGTAAAACTGCGATGTGGAAGGCAACGGGAAACCACCACATTATTTTTCCTAGTATAGCAACCATGGATAGTACGAATTGTAACTTAGATACTACTGATCATGGTACTCGGACACCAAGATCTGGCAGGGGAGTAACTGAGGTATCCCAGGTCGTCAGCAAGCGAAAACCTCAGAAGTTTGGAGAAGAGATTAAATTAGGGACATGGAATACAAGAACAATGCTAAAAACGGGAAGACTAGAAGAACTCAAACGAATTATGGATGAAAACAAAATAGATATCATGGGATTATGTGAAACTAGATGGCCTGGCAAAGGTGATTTCCACAGTGACCCATTCAGAATTGTGTACAGTGGAAATGAAAATGGTGGACAATATGGAGTAGCTGTAATATTAGGAAAGAAGTGGGCAAACAACGTGCTAAACACATATCATGTTGATGATAGAGTAATGATGGTGAAAATAGCTGCCAAACCAACAGATATGGTAATAATACAGGTATACTTCCCTACTACTGGACATGACGACGATGAAGTTGAGGAAATGTATAATAAAATAGAAGATATAATTAAAGTAAACAAAGACAAAGATAACATAATCATAATGGGAGACGTCAATGCTGTGGTTGGCAGCAATATTACTAGAAAAGTTTCTGGCAGATTCGATCTAGGACGAACAAATGATAGAGGAGAACGTATGATGGACTTCTGTGAAGAACAGGACATGATCATAACGAACACAGTATTTGACATGCCTAATAGAAGACGTTACACATGGAAGGATTTCGGAGATAATAACAGATACCAAATTGACTACATTCTAGTTAAGAGAAGGTATAGAAATCAGGTAACTTCATGCCATAGCTATCCTGGCTTAGACATCGACAGCGACCATGTCCCGGTATTAGCAAAATGTCGAATTAGGCTGAAGAAGTTTAGGAAACCAAGAAGCAAGGAATGGAATCTAGAAAAGTTAAATGATCCATTAACACAAGTTGCATTCGAAGAAAAGACAGACACGATCATGTACAACAACTGCAACGAAACAGATTGGGACGCTGTCAAAGCTTCACTTACAACGGCAGCAGATGAAGTGCTAGGAAAAAAGACGCTTGAACCCAGGAAGAACTGGATGACTGAAGAAATACTAAATCTCATTCAGGAAAAAAACAAAGAACACCAGAAAAATACTCCAGAAGGAATGATAAACTATAAGAAAATAAAAAACTTAGTTACACAGAAGTGCCGAGAGGCGAAAGAAAGATGGATGAATGACATTGGTAAAAGCATAGAACATGATATGAAAATCGGAAATGTTGACAGAGCATACAATCAAGTAAAAAGAACACAATTCAAGGCTAAAATGAAATCCAGTGTAATAAAAGATACGGAAGGAAGTCTGTTAATAGAAGATGAGGAGGTAATGAAGAGATGGAAAGAGTATTTGGAGGATCTATATAATGGAGAAGAAATTGACAATGTAGATGAGTACATCATAAAACAAGACCAGGTTTCACAAGATGAACTAGGTCCTCCCATAGTGAGAAGTGAATTCGAAACAGCACTGCAACAGCTGAAAAAGAACAAGGCTCCTGGACCAGACAAACTGCCTGCTGAACTGTGGATAAACTCTGGAAAAAGGACGAAGGATGAACTCTTCAAAATCACCAGGTATTGCTATGAAAACGGAGATATGCCAGAAGATTTTGTAGAAAGCAAAGAAGTACTTCTGCACAAAAAAGGAGATTCAACAGAATGCTCCAATTACAGAATACTAAGTCTTGTTTCACATGCAGCAAAAATATTCACATGCATATTAAAAAACAGAATCAAAATGAAAATTGAGCAGAATCTAGATGATGATCAGTTTGGGTTCAGGAAAGGGGTAGGAACGACAGAAGCTATTATAGCACTTAAAACCATCTTGGAGAGAAGACTGGAGCTTAACAGAAATACATATATAGCTTTTGTAGAGCTGGAAAAAATCTTTTGACAATGTTCATTGGAAAAGGCTGTTCAAAATTATGAAGGCCATTCATTTGGACTGGAAAGACAGAAAAGCAATACCGGTACTTAACCTCTACATCAATCAAAGAATAAACATCGAAAGTAATGATAAAGTATGGAAGGTGAGAATCAGGAAAGGAGTAAGACAGGGGTGTTCCTTATCACCATTTCTATTTAATCTGTACATTGAAGAGGCCATGAAAATCTTTAAATCCAAAACACCTTGCATTAAAATAAATGGAACAACTGTACACTGTATTAGATTTTCCGACGATATTGCACTTCTGGCTGACAATGAGAAGAACATGCAGATCATGCTCAACAAATTAACATCCCTCTTAAAAGATTTCCAACTTAACATTAATGTAAATAAAACTAATGTTATGGTTGTAAGCAAATCTAAAATGAAGCCAGAGGCACAGCTCAGAATTGGAAATATTTTAATAAAACAGGTGCACAAGTTCTGCTACTTAGGATCAGTTATTGCCGATGACAACAGATGCACTGTGGAAATAAAAAGAAGGATTTCCCTGTGTAAGAAAGCCTTTGAGGAGAAGAAGCAGCTCTTAACTAATAAATCCTTAAATACTGAACAAAAGAAATTATTTATCAAAACGTTCGTTTGGAGTGTGCTATATGGCTGTGAAGGATGGACTCTCTTGAAGGAGGACGTGAAACGACTAGAGGCAGTGGAAATGCGGCTATGGAGGAAGATGACAAGAACTAACTGGATTGAGAAGAAAACTAATGAAGCAGTGCTTAGAGAAATAAACACCGAGAGACATTTAATAACAACGATAAAAAGGAGAAAAGCGTCAGTTATCGGTCACATTCTCCGGCATAATAACTTCATAAAGAACTTGTTCGAAGGCAAGGTGATGGGAAAAAAGGCAGAGGGAAACCACGGAAAAAGATCATTGAAGAGGTAGTTGAGATGATGGGATGCCAAGGTTATGGTGAGATGAAAAGGATCGCAGAGAGAAGAGATCAATGGTTGCAGCGACAAGGCGAAGCCTTTAATGATGGTGATGAGACGAAATCACATCTATATTTTGAAATATCTTCTTGACATGTTTATTTTTATGATTACACTAATGTTATTTGCTATCATTTGTGTTCCAAGTGCATGTAGACTACAGGATTTCCCTTCTGGTAAATACAAATGTAAGACATACTTACAGATAATTTTCCATGGTATTACTTCCAATACATGCATTATTTTTAAAACCTTAAGTTATAAAAATAAAATTTTGTTTTTCGTAGATGAACTCATCAAGTTTACCCCAAAAATATATTTCCTCTCTCCTGAAAAATGACTGATTTGTTGGTATCTATTAACTTGACGTTAATTAACTGAACTGTATCCAGATTCCGCCTAGTCAATACAATTCAGAATGGATTATTATTTAAATTATCGTTTATTTATATACACACGTATATACAAACACAAGTACTATACATGTTTCGAGAAAACAAATTCTCTTCATCAGCTTGATAGTAAAATCGCATGTACCAAAGACCTTGTTTATAATTAATTGTGTTCCGACAGATTGCGGACAAAATGACAATACAAAGATATTTGAACATCAGACCGTAACCCAGAAAAAACATGACGGACATCGGTGGGCGACATGAAAGGTTGAGGTGAAGGTTATACATGTTTATTCTGAGTCACTTATAGAAAAAACCCATTATGTAAAACATGCTGTTACCGAGCTCGATAGCTGCAGTCGCTTAAGTGCGGCCAGTATCCAGTATTCGGGAGATAGTGGGTTTGAACCCCACTGTCGACAGCCCTGAAGATGGTTTTCCGTGGTTTCCCATTTTCACACCAGGCAAATGCCGGGGCTATACCTTAACTAAGGCCATGGCCGCTTCCTTCCCAGAACTAGCCCTTTCCTGTCCCATCGTCGCCGTAAGACCTATCTGTGTCAGTGCGACGTAAAGCCAATAGCAAAAAAAAACCATGCTGTCGTTATTCGGTGACAAAAATAATATAGAACACTTTATATACGGTAACGGTAGCCTGTAACTTAAATTTATTAAACTACGTTACATCATATATATTTAAATCGTGCATAAATATTACAATCAGAACATAACTTGAGATAAGCTAGATGTCCTTTGATTAGCATCAACCTCTTTCTTACGATGGCGCAAATGATACGCCCGGTCCCGAATTAACACTTGCACAAAGTCAAACAACTGAATGCGCTATTTAATTTTCCATCGCCCTCTCTCGCTTCAGCGGGTTTGTCTCACTGCAACCCTAACCGCATACTAAGTTTGAGAAAACGTTCCTTCGCTAAAGGCTTGGTTAAAAGATCTACCAACATCTCGTGTGTTAGGCAGTAACCAACTTCAATTATTGCTTTCTCCTTTAAATCACGTAGTTGGTCGTGACAGACGTCAATGTGTTTAGTACGTGCGCTAATTCGATTTGACTCTGTAAGACCAAGGCAACCTTGGTTCTCCAAGAATAGAGTAGTAGGTCCCTCAGGAAGAACACTCACATCCTTCAATAACTGGCGCAACCACAACAGTTCTGTGTTTCCATGCGATGCTGCCACATATTCAGCTTCTGTCGATGACATTGCCACGGAAGTCTGTTTCCCGCTTGATCATGCTATGATTCCATTTCCAAGTAGAAATGCATAACCACTAGACGATTTTCTGTCCTTCCGGTCTCCAGCCTAATCTGCATCCGAAAAACAAATGAGCGATAATTCTCCCTTTCAGGTTAAACGTCCTTGCTAAGTAACGCAGTACACGCTTATTTAACTGCTCTCCAGTCCATTTCATTAGGATATTCTACATTCCTGCATAAAATTCCGACCGCTTTTACAGTGTCTTGCCTAGATACCGTCGCTAGATACAATAGCGATCCCATAACTCGCCTATATTGAGAATTATTTTCCAACTTCGGACTACTTTATATATCTTCTGTCAAAAATCCAGTTTCCATTGGAGTTGCTATTGGTTTTAGTTCAAGCATACCGTATTCTTCGAGTATTCCAGCTATTTTTTATTTCTGGATGAGGAGGAATGATCCATCCGTTTCTCGTTCCACTTCTATTGCGAGATAGTGCTTCACATCTTCCATATATTTTATGTCAAAATGACTTCCGATTTTTATTGTTATTTCGGATGTTAACTCTGGGGTTACCCCTGCCACTAACATGTCGTCAACGTATAGCAGTATATACGTGTTATTTCCGTCTTCTTCTTTGCGGGTATACAGACACTGATCAGCGTCCCCTTGTTTAAAGTTCAAACTAGTTAGTACCTCGGTTGTTCTTTTGTTCCAAAGTCTTGCTGATTGTTTTAAACCATAAAGGCTCTTATATAGCTTTAAGACTTTTGTTTCGTTTCCGGGTATCCGGAAACATT